>NC_056748.1:186068810-186138546 GCF_019279795.1 Protopterus annectens | reverse complement strand
TTTTGTTGGGGCATGTGTTTTATTGCCGGTACATCTGTGGGAGGTGTGGTTGGCACATGTTCCTCTTTGCAGGGACACCCATCCTGGGGTTTGTGTCATGCATCTGCACTTGGCACGTGCCATATGTCCTGTACTATTCCCACAGTCGTGTATGCCTTCATGCACTACTACTGCGTGTTACTGGCTGTTTGTATGTGGTACACATGGTGATTGTGGTGGTTGGCTTGACCTATTCCCATGCTAGAACATACACATCTGTCAATTACGTTGTTTGAATCAAACTGTAACACTCATTCGTCTTTTCAAAATGACAGTCAATAACACAGGAAGCTCAGATTAACAACGTTTTAATAGTGTGCACCAGGAGGCAAATAACTATGCAGTACAAGTTTAGAGTTTTGTCTAACTCTATACAAGAAACAGCTGTATGAGTATTGTGTTTACAATCATCTTTTGCACACCTTAATGATGTGGTCAGTCACAGGGCATTTACATCACTATAGTCCACAATATTGTATTCCTACAACAGTGCTAAGGTAATGCTTATTAAATGTTTTCCCATGAGGATAGCACAGCCTTGCGAGCCACATAGTCAATTAGAATGTCCTTCGGTAAATTCTGCTCTGTCAGGGTTCCAAGACTGTTCAGATCCGATCGTCACTTCATTTCCTACTAGGTTCCTTTGTCTCTCTGGTGAGCAGCTGTACTCTGTCTTAGATAGAGCTCACAAGGCCATCCTCCTCAGTGGAAGGATGAAAAATATACCTGTACATACATTTATTATTCTCTAACCCAGCAGATGACTAATGCTGAATGACATACACCTGCTGCACTGGTTACTGCCAGGGTCAGGGTTCGATCACACTGCAGCTACACTACAGGCAATTACATGCATGATAAGTTCTACTGCCATATTGTAAAATAGAATAATATGCATTATACACTATTTGCTTCTAAACTAGCACGTCATATATATGTTTAAATATATATTTTGCTAACATTCTCCCTCCTTTGATTGCTTCTATTCTATCCAGAAACATATACAACATTATTTCATTCCCTAGCCTCTTCCCCTCTGGAACGTTTAACTAGGCAAGTCATTTGTTGTACATTTCAGAAAGGATTTCATTTTGTATTAACAAATACCACTACAGGTCTTGATACATAGTCTCGGTTACAGATACGTCGACAGAGTCCCTGACTAATACTTTCATGCAAAGTATCCTGCAACAGACACATGCTCCCAATATGAGCAGAACAACACAAATGGCAATCAAGATATTCAGTATGACTGAACCCCATCCACCAAATGGTTTGTGGAAATGGTTCGTCAGTGGGTTTGGGCCTGGTTCCGCCATGGATGACACCTGCTGTATTACCTCTAGGTGGGCGTTGATATTGTGCTTATTATGTGGTACTTAGACACAGCGGTCTTCTTTGATAAGCGCGCATTACCAATTCTCGCCAGGGTGCAGTCGTGCGCTATTACATTTTGTGACACAACAGTTCTCATTGCATCCAGTTCATCAGTCACAAGTTCAAGAGCGAAAAGTCACATTGCTCAGTCCTCCGACAGGTTTTGACAACTTCCTCTGTTCCCTGATTGATTTCACTACTCCACAAGCTGGGAGTGTTCCAGCCCAGGATATAACGCTGTCACTCATGTCCATATGAGTCAATATTCCTTTATCTCTTGCAGAAGAATGATTTATCAGAACAGCTTCCATTTCACCCACTGGATTAGTAGGTTTCTCGACTGTGTTCCCAGTTCTTCGAGCTATATGTCTTACAGTTCATTTTGTACCCAGAGGCAATTGTGCAGTATGTCATGTGACTGGAGCCAGATAACCCAAAAAACAACTGCCGGACCAATTCTCAGGTAACCATTGATATGCCTTTTTCCCACAAACAAAATAACAATATTCTACTTTACTACTGATGCGGGTTAACTCTGCATGTAACATTTTCCTGTCTATAACAGAGGACTGTTTATACAATTCAGGATGTTTCTGCACATCTTTCCACGTTGTTCTCATGAAGCTTCAATACAAATCATGAATGGTGCTACAACTAGTACTGTGATCTTTGGCTGTTATATGACATTTGTAAGACACAGTTATGTTACAATTACTCCCACCAACTTGAACTGTATCATGTTTATGAAAACAAACAATTCCTTTTTGTGTAACAGGTAAGTACAGTGCCACTTTGTCCTGTGATCTCACAGAACCTGTATCAAAGTGTAAATATTCACAAGTCTCAATCTATCCCCAAGGGGACAACATACATCGGAAGTCCTCCATATGATGTAGGTATGGCAGTACAAACACAGCAATTTAAAATGTTCATAGTCTGTACATGCACACGCGTCATGCCTAGGTATGTGTTGAAGTTTGGATGCCACTCTGTGGCCAGTTCATCACGTATCACTATTTGTATCTGTGTAGTTATATGCAGGTAAGGTCCCAGCAAATGTAAAGTCAACACAAACATGGTTAATAGGTGTATGATCAGTAGGACAGTAAACCAAATGTCTTTGGGGTTGCTTTGTATTGTTATACAGTCTGGCCTGTGTGATTCTGCCTCTATGGTATATCAGCTACAACATGTAAATCAGACTTGATATCCTTTACCGGTTTGAAAAAGGTGAGGTGAACCCAGGACGACCTCTCCGCAAACTTTACTGCAGTAGGCGTTGCCAACAGTACCTGGTACAGACCTTCCCACGTTGGACTCGGCAATTTACTTTTTTGGATAACAGTGAAATACACACAGGATACTGGAGTCAGCTATGCGTCCGGCTTCGCTTGCTCTTTATCTGTAAAAGAGTTTAACTGCAAAACAGTGTTATTGGTTAACAATCCTCTCATGTCACTTGCTAATGAGCCATCGACCTCCAGCTCTGCAGGCATGACAGCTTTCCACTGTGGCACATGATATGCCATTCCAAATACTACTTCGAAGGGGGCAAACACTTTACATTTGGAACTGTTGTCATGCTCAGCAATGCTAGAGGTAGACAGCAAATGCAACTCGTCTGGGTGTCACCCATCAACCTCCTCAACTTATTTCTCGGGATCCCATTGTACCGCGCCACCAGTCATGCTGACTGTGGGTTGTACATGCAATTTTATTCATGGAAATAACAAATAATACCAAGGTTGCTGGATTGTCTGGTTCACAAAATGTGTTCTATTGTCACTGTAGCTTCTTTACAGTATGCCAGATCTAGGGATACTTTATTTTACTGGGACCTTTGCCACTGCTGCTGCATCCGGATTCCTGGTTGGGAATGCTTCTACCCATTTTGATAATATATCTATAATCACTAAACAGTATTTCTTCCCTTCACATTTATTCAGCTGTATAAACTCCATACAAATAGTACGGAACGGTTATGGTGGTGTAGGTAAACCCACTCCCTTCAGTTGAAATGCTCCCTGTGCATGATGTTTACTGCAAATATGACACGCTGCTCATGATGTTTGTATGTGGTTCCTAATTCTGTATGTTAGGAATATTCTGTTAACCAACTGTACCATCCCCCCTGTTGAGACATGGCTCTACCCATGGCTCAACAAAGCCGCATATCTGAATACATTAGACGTTAATATTGGCTTTCTCACTGTGGATATGTACAGTCCATCTTCAAGGATTGCTCCTCGTCATACCCACGTCTGCTTTTCTGCTTTCGTAGTTGATGTTTGCATTGTTTGTAACATTTCTACATCTAGAATGTCTGAGGATTGTCATTCCTCATTCAAAAAGACACTTTCCAACTGTGAGGCTGCTTGTTTTGCAGCTGCATCAGCTCGTGCCTTACTTTTCCTACTGTTATCCTGTTGCTTTGTATGAGCTGCACATTTACAATTAGCTACTTTAGTGGGTAACTGAATGGAATCTAATGCATTCAAGATCAATTGCGCATGATTAATCGGTTTACCGGTGGATGTTATCATTCCCTATTCTTCCACTGCTGCTCATAAACATGCACTGTAGAGACAACATACTGACTATCGGTATAAATGTCCACACATCAGTTTTTCGCTAGAGTACAAGCACGTGTTAAAGCTATCGATTCTGCTGCTTGAGCAGACACGTTATGCTGCAGGGGTTGGGCTTCTACAATCTCATTATCAATAACTACTGCATAACCTACTTGATTATTTCCTGTAGGACTCTTTCTACATGATCCGTACACATAAACTGTCACCTCTGCATCATCTAAGAGTATATCAGTGATATCCTGTCTGTGTGGAGTTATTTCCTCCATTTCATATAGGCAACTGTGTGGTGTGCCATACACAGGTGTCGGACGTGACGTTGATAGGTTTAATGTTGTACAACGTTCAATCACCATATGAGGTTGACTCAGGGGTATGGTCAAACAAGAAAGATGTCTAGCACGGGTCAGGAATGCTATTTTCTCTTGCAGCAGAATGATCGCAACTGCATGAGACACTCTCACAGTGAGAGGGTGGAATAATAACATTGAGGCCGAGGCCTGTACTGCCATGGGTGCTGCAACAACTGCCTGTACACAATGTAGCACTGACCATGCCACAGTGTCCAACTGCGATGAGTAGTAAGCTATGGGGCGTTGCTTACTTCCATGCTGTTGCATCAAGACTGACGTCATATATCCCTGCTTACAATCTACAGTCTGACAACATCTGTTATGATTATTCGGGAGACCTAAAACAGATGTTGAAGCTATCAATCGTTTTAGTCTGCAGAAAGCTGTTTCTGCTACTGGAATCCAGTGTAGTATATGTTGTGCTGCCATAGGTGTATTAAAGATTAAAGCAGACAATAGAGCAGATTCCAAAGCAATGTTTGGTAACCAGCTTCGACAAAAGTTAGTCGGCCCAGGAAGGACATCATTCCCTTCTTGGTAGTTGGCTTGGGTGCTTTTGAAATTGCTGCCTTCCTATCGTCATGTAATGTTCTACCCTCCTTGGATACCACATATCCCAGGTACTTGACCTGTATTCTCTGTAGTTGCAATTTATGCTTGCTTAATTTATGTCCCTGTTCTGCTGAATATTTCAATAATTTATTTATTTTATTTATTTTTATTTATTTATTTATCATTTGTTGACCGGGAAAGTCCGACTAGGTTCCACAGAGCCTGTTTTCAGCGGAGGCCCGGGGAGAAATGCTCCAGATGCATGCTATTGTATCTTCCCTACATTGCTGCTGGGTAGGGGCCACAAGCAGAATATCATCCACATAAAGTAGAACTTGACTGGCCCCGGGTGGAGTAAACACCGGAATGTTGCTAGCCATCTCCTGTGCGAATATCGTTGTACTTTCACAGTATCCCTGCGATAGCCGGGTATGGCTGTATCTGTTACCCTGAATGTAAATGCAAAACAATACGGACTATCTGGATGTATAGATATTGAAAAGGAAGCATAGCTTATATGTACCATGGTAAGATACTTCTGTGGCAGGTTCATAGCATTCAATATAGTGTGTGGGTCTGGCACCATCGGTACCCTAGGTATTATTACATGATTTGCAGCTTGTAAATCCTGTACCATCCGCCATTCCCCCTTTGCTTTTCTATCAGAAGATACAGGGGTATTGCATGGTGAATAGTGATTACTTTGTAGATGGGGAATTCCCTCTGTGACTTTACAGGTATCTTCTGGTGTCCACGGTCTATACACTAAGGGAGTTGGGTCCTGGCCTTCCTGTCCTGCATGAGGGTTCGGTACTTCAATTAATTGACAGATATCCTCACTCTGTTCTAGTGACTCTCTTCTTACTTGAGTGTCCCTAGGTATTTTATGAGTTCGGGATGTGGTTTCAATAGCTTCTCTTACATTTGGTCATTGTGATACCTCTGTTGCCACAGGATAACGTGGGGGGGACTAGCCTGCCCTCCCGCTTCATATCCTGGATGTGGTATCGGAGGTGGTAGAGGGGGGGGGGCTGTCGCTACTACTGTATTATTATCTTCTTTGTGTACATATGATGCTTTCGCATTTCTAGTGTTCTGTTCCCTTCGGTTCACTACCTCAATCCACCTATGTGCTTGACGGATACCCAATTGTCGCTGTTTTTTCGCCTGCACATCTTAGGGTTGCCACCTTTTCAAATGCACAAAGTGGGACATTAGTGTTAGAACGTGTCATTTTGCAGGGCAAAACATACCCACGGCCAGTACAAAGGACAGCAATTCACTTTTGCCAGGAGAGCAACCTATTCTTGTAGCATTTGAGTTGCTTATTCTGTTTATTATGATATTTTGGTGTTTCAGATACAAAATAACTGTTTTATGCTACCATTAAAGAAGATATATGAAATATTTTTGTCCTAAGATATCAGGACATTTGCCATTTGTTCAGTTTGTTTGCAGGACACAACTGGCCAAAGAGGGACTGTCCCTCACAAAGTGGGACAGGTGGTTACCCTAGAACATCTGCATCACATTTTCAGTGATTCCAATGTTTCAGTAACGATATTTTGTCTAATATACCATCAATGTCATATTTATTACCCCATTATGCAGAATATCTCACATTATGTGCTCTCTGCTATTGCATATACTTCACATCACCCGTCAAACGCGGATCACACGATCTGTTTGTGCACTAATCTCCCATATCCTCTACACGACTGTTACGTAACCCTTCTCTCGTACCACGTGGTATCTCCTTCCCTGTATCCACTGTAGTGTCTACAATGACTATTTACTCTACTCTGTGTTCCCCTGATCTATGTCCAAATTTAAAACTACTTGGATTGGTCTTCGACCTGCTATCACAACTGTTAACAGAAACACAATGTAGTCTGGTCCCTGATCTACAATAGAGACAAAGAGGCAAACCCTCCTTACCTGAGCCTCCTGTTTATGACTGCACGTTTTCTTCTTGGGATCCAGTTTTCCGCTTTTCAGCCACAGATCAGACAGTGGACAGCCTCTTTACACACAACAATTCAGTCGGAGGTCTTTTCACTCAAGAAGAACCATTTAGGCAAATTCTCCTGTGCAGATGTCTAACCACCCATGCACTCTGACCTGTAGCTTACCAAGGGAATTCCAGCTAAGAAGGACCACAATGTCAAATAAGTTGTTAAAACCAGACTGCAGAAATCAGTAGGCTTTTCTGACAGTCAATAACACAGGAAGCTCGGGTTTACAACGTTTTAGTAGTGTACACAGGCAGGCAAAAAAATATACAGTCCAAGTATGAGAGTTTTGTCTGACTCTATACAGTAAGCAATTTCTTTATATAGTGTTTACAATCAGCTTTTGCCCACCTTACTGACGTGGTCAGTCACAGGGCATTTCCATCACTATGGTCCGCAATATTCTATACATACGAGGGTGCTGAGGTCATGCTTTTAAAATGTTTTCCCATGAGAATAACACAGCCTTGGAAGGCACCTGGTCAATTACAGTGTCCTTCTGTAATTGTAGCTGTTTCAAGGACCCTGGACTGTTCCGATACAACAGTCAGTTCATTTCTTAATACGTTCCTTTGTCTCTCTGGTAAGGAGTTGTACTCTATCTTCGATAGAGCTCACAAGGCCATCCTCCTCAGGGGAAGGGAGGATGTTATACATGTACATACATTTATTTTTCTGTAACCCAGCAGATAATTAATGCTGAGAGACATAAGCCTGCTGAACTGGTTACTGCCAGGGTCAGAGTTCGATCACACTGCAGCTAAGCTTCACCAATTACATGCATGATCATTTCTACTGCCATATTGTACGGTACACTTCAATGCATTATATAGTATTTTGCTTCTAAACTGGCACTTCATATGTGTTTCTATATATATTTTTCTAACAACATCCATCCGGCCATATGCATGTTGTTCCGTCCTTTACCTTGACCGTGTGTATTTGGCCGTCCGGCAACGCTACTCTCCACATGTGATGTCCCACCTTCCCCTTCTGTGCCTGTGGCACCCTGTTAGGACGTCCTGTTTGGTAGGCACATGTTCCGCTATATGTGTTTGACTTCTCTGCATAGCTAATCATCGATGCGGTGGTTCAACAACCCGACTTGTCCACATGTGTACAGTTATGTGCACCGTGGCGTGCAAACCTATATGGTTTGGACGGGTACATACCACATGCGGGATGTACACATTCTGCAGACACATTCACATGCAGCCATTTCCATATCTGTACCTGAGGTGGGTTGGTGACATGTGGGGTACATATTTGCCTGCGTGGCACTGCCTAAAACAATACTTCTTACCACATTTCAGGTATGCCCATTGTGTGTAGGTGTGTAGCTGCACAAGGATGCTAGCTGGTTTGGGTGCACTGGCGTACATGGGTGGGACTTACATGCTACAATGGGGCTATTGTGTATTACATCTGCATGCATGGGTTCTGCTTCTGGATATTACACTTAGACATACGCCGTCCTGTGTATGCGACAAACACGTTGCTGGGTGTGGGACATGTTGCTATGCACATGTTTGCCTGTGTTTAGGGTATCTTGGTTCCTTCCTGTTGTTATATAATACAAACAAGAAAGACTCTGTTCCCACTTGTAGATATTGCACCAGCACTGCGACAATCAGTAACTTCTTCTGTGACTTAAAAAACTTTTTTATTACAGATTACTATTAAAACCATTCGGTTAAGCACTTTCATCAATTCAGACTTCTTCAGAACAATACAATTAAATTAAAACAATTCATTTATACTTTCTTCTTTGGTCACATGGTAGTCTCCATTCATGCCTTAAAGTGCTAGTGCTTACATAAATAATTCCATGTACAATATTTATACTTTAGCCTAATATATGATCCATTCAATCTTTAAACCATACTAAAAACTCATAGAGATGTTTGATTTTATACATTCAAATGATTAATAAAATATTTTAAAACATTTTTATAAAATTATTTAAAAACATTTAAGCTTCAATTATATCTGAGCTTCCAAAATTGGTTTAATTGACAGGTATTCATTAATTCCTGGTGGAACTGATGCATTTAATTTAATTTGCCAGATGATTTCTTTCTCTTCCACTATTTTTTTAATATTTCCACCCCTAGGATTGACTTTAACCACTTCTAATATTCCAAAATGAAAACCTGAACATTCCTGGTTTTCTTTCAAATGTCTCCACAGAGCATTCCTGTCATCCTTCTTTTGTATACTATAAAGATGTTCGTATATTCTATTTCTTAGGCATCTGGTAGTCTTTCCAACATAAAATACTGTACATTTTGTACATTTTGCAAGATAAACCAGTTGCCTAGATCTACAGTTGCCCTTTCGAAACCATACTTTGGTGTTGTTAATATCTTTCAATACTAAACTGGGGACAGTTATAATGTATTGGCACTGTTTACATGTTCCACATTTTTGTGTACCTTTATTAATGACATTTGTGGGTGGAATTTTCCTTTCTAATAATTTCTTCATATTGTTTCCATTCTTGAACACACATAATGTTTTTTCTCCTATTATTTTCGAAATTTCCCCATCTATTTTAGTTATATTCCAATGCTTGTCAAGTATTTTCTTGATTTCCCCACTGTGTTTACTATATCCTAGTATACAAGCTCTACCATATTCATCTCCAGTACTCTTGATGTTCACACTCACTTCATTTCCAACATTTAAGCCTATGTTGTTTAATTCAGTATCATCATTTCCTAATAATGGCTTATAATTTTTCCCCCATTCTCCTAAAACATATTTAGTTACATCTCTCACTAGGTCGTAAGGGTATCCCCTATCTATAAAAAAATTACCTATCTTCCTTAATTCTTTCACTAGATCCATCCTAACAGATGTCATCCTGGCCGCCCTAATACATTGGCCCTTAACTATATTCCTTTTCTGTACAATAGGATGACTACTTTGATAATCTAAATAGGAATTACTGAATGTTAGTTTCCTGTATATATTAGATTTAAATCCCCCTTCGTTAAGTGATATCATAGTGTCTAGATAAGGTATTGAACTTTTATCTTGGCTGAAGGTGAATTTTATTACTTCACTACGGCTATTTAAATAAATCTTGAACCTTTCTAATTCTATTTCATTACCATTCCATGTAATAAATATATCATCTAAAAAACGAAAATAACATCCTAGAAATGGAGACCACTCTGAATTCAAAATGAATTCTTCCTCCCAACTTGTCAAATATAAGTTGGCGAACATGGGGGCGCAAGCAGCCCCCATGGCCACCCCTTTCTTTTGTCTATAGTACTCCCCCTCAAACATTATGTAGTTATGGGATAATACTATGTCCATAAACTCGATAAGTAATAAAGTTCTTTCCCAAGAAATGCCACTTTTCTTCATGATGGTGTCCTGAAACCTTACCATTCCTTCTTCCTTTGGAATGCTAGAAAAAAGGTCTACTACATCTATAGTAACCAACCATTTTGCTTTTTGTGCTACTTCAGGTTTTAAGCTCTTCAGGAAATCCCATGAATCAATTATTATTTGTGGAATATTCTTATAAATGGCTTTAAGCCATTTGTCAATTACTTTTCCGAATGGAAAAGTTTTAGAATTGCTTCCAGATATAATAGGTCTGAAGGGGGGGGGGGGTTAAAGTCTTTGTGAACCTTCGGTATCCCTATAATGGTCCCTATTATTGGGTAATCTACTTTCAGAAACTTGTAAAGTTCCCCATCTATTCTGTCGTCCACCAACAAATCTTCCAATATCAAGTCCACTTTATGGTATCCGATATTTACTTCATTTAATGATATAACTTCATAATTTCCAGAATTAATTAATATATCATTCATTTTACCTATATAAGTGATTTAATGTTTGAGGAATGTGAATTAATTTTGGAATCACAGTACACATGGGTAGAAACACAGTTAGTCAAACAACATGAACGTAAATGTAAAAAGATGGAAAGAGATCTTGACCAATACAAAAAAGGTTATGCCTACAGGTGGGAGAAAAAAATCACTAACAACAAAGGAACTAGTGGTTTATATAGAAAACATTCCACCTATGTACGGCATCCCATTATTAGGGACAAGGATGAGTTAAGAGAGGAAGGGTATAATAAAAGGAATGTCAAAGGTATGTACAGAGGACAAGGTGTCAGTAATAATAATTTTTTAGAGGAAGAATGGGAATGGGACAGAACAGATCCAACGAGGACAGGAGAGATCCTTCATGGGATTTCCTGAAGAGGTTAAAACCTGAAGTAGCACAAAAAGCAAAATGGTTGGTTACTATAGATGTAGTAGACCTTTTTTCTAGCATTCCAAAGGAAGAAGGAATGGTAAGGTTTCAGGACACCATCATGAAGAAAAGTGGCATTTCTTGGGAAAGAACTTTATTACTTATCGAGTTTATGGACATAGTATTATCCCATAACTACATAATGTTTGAGGGGGAGTACTATAGACAAAAGAAAGGGGTGGCCATGGGGGCTGCTTGCGCCCCCATGTTCGCCAACTTATATTTGACAAGTTGGGAGGAAGAATTCATTTTGAATTCAGAGTGGTCTCCATTTCTAGGATGTTATTTTCGTTTTTTAGATGATATATTTATTACATGGAATGGTAATGAAATAGAATTAGAAAGGTTCAAGATTTATTTAAATAGCCGTAGTGAAGTAATAAAATTCACCTTCAGCCAAGATAAAAGTTCAATACCTTATCTAGACACTATGATATCACTTAACGAAGGGGGATTTAAATCTAATATATACAGGAAACTAACAGTCAGTAATTCCTATTTAGATTATCAAAGTAGTCATCCTATTGTACAGAAAAGGAATATAGTTAAGGGCCAATGTATTAGGGCAGCCAGGATGACATCTGTTAGGATGGATCTAGTGAAAGAATTAAGGAAGATAGGTAATTTTTTTATAGATAGGGGATACCCTTACGACCTAGTGAGAGATGTAACTAAATATGTTTTAGGAGAATGGGGGAAAAAGTATAAGCCATTATTAGGAAATGATGATACTGAATTAAACAACATAGGCTTAAATGTTGGAAATGAACTGAGTGTGAACATCAAGAGTACTGGAGATGAATATGGTAGAGCTTGTATACTAGGATATAGTAAACACAGTGGGGAAATCAAGAAAATACTTGACAAGCATTGGAATATAATTAAAATAGATGGGGAAATTTCGAAAATAATAGGAGAAAAACTATTATGTGTGTTCAAGAATGGAAACAATATGAAGAAATTATTAGAAAGGAAAATTCCACCCACAAATGTCATTAATAAAGGTACACAAAAATGTGGAACATGTAAACAGTGCCAATACATTATAACCGTCCCCAGTTTAGTATTGAAAGATATTAACAACACCAAAGTATGGTTTCGAAAGGGCAACTGTAGATCTAGGCAACTGGTTTATCTTGCAAAATGTACAAAATGTACAGTATTTTATGTTGGAAAGACTACCAGATGCCTAAGAAATAGAATATATGAACACCTTTATAGTATACAAAAGAAGGATGACAGGAATGCTCTGTGGAGACATTTGAAAGAAAACCAGGAATGTTCAGGTTTTCATTTTGGAATATTAGAAGTGGTTAAAGTCAATCCTAGGGGTGGAAATATTAAAAAAATAGTGGAAGAGAAAGAAATCATCTGGCAAATTAAATTAAATGCATCAGTTCCACCAGGAATTAATGAATACCTGTCAATTAAACCAATTTTGGAAGCTCAGATATAATTGAAGTTTAAATGTTTTTAAATAATTTTATAAAAATGTTTTAAAATATTTTATTAATCATTTGAATGTATAAAATCAAACATCTCTATGAGTTTTTAGTATGGTTTAAAGATTGAATGGATCATATATTAGGCTAAAGTATAAATATTGTACATGGAATTATTTATGTAAGCACTAGCACTTTAAGGCATGAATGGAGACTACCATGTGACCAAAGAAGAAAGTATAAATGAATTGTTTTAATTTAATTGTATTGTTCTGAAGAAGTCTGAATTGATGAAAGCGCTTAACCGAATGGTTTTAATAGTAATCTGTAATAAAAAAAGTTTTTTAAGTCACAGAAGAAGTTACTGATTGTCGCAGTGCTGGTGCAATATCTACAAGTGGGAACAGAGTCTTTCTTGTTTGTATTATATTGTTGGACTGTTTCTACAATCCTTCCTGTTGTTATGTCGACACAGCTACCCGGCTGTGTACTCTCACTACTGCTTGTGACCATTATGGTTGACACCTTTTCCAATGCCCATAGTGGGACATCTTTTGTGGAAACATCGGATTTTGCAGGACAACACATACCCACAGCAAGTGGAGTTGACAGAACTTCACTTGTTTGCCATAATATATGCTTATTCTGTTAGCATTTGGGTTCCTTATTCAGTTTCTTATGCCATGTATGTGTTTCATATACAAAATATATGTTTTATGCTACTATTACAGGTATATTGAGGGAATATTTTTGGCAGGAAATCTCAGGTCATTTGCCAGTTTTTCGATTTTTGGCGGGACACAACTGTCCAATGAGGGACTGTCCATAGCAAAGTGGGACAGCTGGTAACCCTGGTGACCATGCCCATGTCGCTACTGGGGTTGCCACCTTTTCCAGTGGCCAAAGTGGGACATTTTCGGGACTCACATCAGATTTTACAGGCCGACACATACCCACGGTCACTATATAGCATAGAACTTCACTTGTTTGCCTAAATAAAAGCTTATTGTTGTAGCAGTTTGGTTGCTTATTCTGTTTCTTGTGACATTTAGGTATTTTAGTTACGGAAGTAACCATTTCATGCAACCATTACATTAAATACGGGATATAATTATGTCCTACAATCTTAGCACATTTGCCGTTTTTAATATTTTTTATCGGGACACAACTGCCCATAGAGGTACTGCCCCTCGCAATGTGGGACAGGTGGTAACCTTAGTCACTACTCCTATGTCGGTGCGGCGCTGACATGCTGCGGTACACCTTCTCTGGGTATGCCCACTGACGGTGCATTGCGGGACGAACACGGTGTTACGCGTATCCTTTGTTCCTTGGACGGGTACACTTAGGGCTTCGTGGGTTGTGTTTGCTTCTCCGTTTTGTTGGGACGGGTACTATGTTGCATACTCTACGTGCGTTTCATTCTGCACGGGCCCTGGCTGCTGCCATTACTATTATGGGCGGACCGTGGCAGTCAGCACATTAGGTTGCTCATCGCCTGCCGGCTTAGCCACGCCTCCGGACGCATCCTACTTGGGCTCGCTCATGTACACTACGCACGTGTCTGTGGTTGCGGCGCGCTCTCATTACTATGCATATGGCGCTACTATGCCGACTATTCACTGCACCGCCGGCGCAGGCCTTACACCGGCCTTGCGCCGAGCTTCATGAATCCCGGGGACAGTCTTTTCTACAAGATCAGGTTATAAAGGATTTCTGCATTTAGTTAAAAACTGTTAGTCTGGCAGTTGACACAGGACTAAAGCTACAACTTGTTAATAACCTGCTTTCAATGACAAGGGTGCAGGGTTTGAATCTTTTCACCTTCATTTACCTCTGGTGTGACACTGAGCAAGTCAGTTAACCAGAAAATGCTTTGTAGCAATTGAAGATTTGTGCTAGGCTCCCTAATGATTTCCAGGATTGCATACATAGTAACTTGCCAGGCCTTTTATAGCTGAACTACTTCAGGAAATGCTATGGCAATATAACCAGCACACTATTTTTAATGCAATACAGGCAATTTATTATTCAAGGGCAGTAGGCACTGCAACTGTAAATGAAGCAATTAATTGTTTTCTAGCAGCAATTTCTACATTAATAAGAGCTATTGCTCTTTTTCATGTGGAATTACTCTGATGACTTTTACTTCTGCAGAGAGTATAGATATTGACTTAGCATATGTTATCAGGTGGTCGATATTTGTTATGCTTTTATAAATACTCTTCTATTTAAAATGCACTATATGTGGCTAGACCTTATGGTATGATGCTAGTGATCTTTATACAATTCAATTAAGTTCATCCAAAGCTACCAATAAAGTACATGCAATTTATTTCTTCATAAAAATAATGGATGGATGCAGTCAAAAAAGGGGTTATTACCTGTGGTTCTAATGCTAGCGGGCATTAGGGGGATCTCTGTTGAGAAGATACAGGACTGTTACGATGTTCAAGGGAAAAGAAGTTTACTGCTTTTCATGCCAAGTCTGTTTTCAATGTAAGTCAGTTTATTTTGGTTGTTTTTTTAGCAAAAAAATCATCAGTGTTTGTGCTGTAAATTGTGAAATAAAGGTTTTAAATCAAATACGTGTAAGCTCTGTAAAAGTAAAGAAGATAATAGTATGCACACTGACAGGTGTGAGTAGTGTTTATGGTAAATGGAGAAAGACAGCCAAGTAATGGGACAGTGGAATGGATGCGTGGTGGGGGGGGCTGGTCCATTATTTTGTCTAGGGCCCCATTTGACCATGATCCGGTTCTAATTGCCTCTGGGTATCTAGTGATACAATCCACCACTACATGAATATGTTTCTTACCTATGGAGACTGAGGTTCTAAGGAATCCCACAGTCTCTATGGTTACCCTCTGATTTGGTTCCTCAATAACAGGCAAAATCATCAAAGCAGTCTTGGCTTTGCCTCCATCCTTGCCAAACCTTTTGCACTGTTCACAGATCTTGCAGTGCACAGTTACAGCCTTTGCATCCCTCAGCCAACAAAAATTCTGCTTAATACATCTTTTAATATGCTTTATGCCCATATGGTCTCCAAAAGGAATATAGCTCTGGATACTGCCAGTAACTATATTACTATTCTCTTTAGCACTCTTTCAGGGATCCACTTCCTGTTCAACAACTCTTTGTGCCAGTATGTGGACCCTGCCTGTCTTTGTGTATCAGGAACCTCCTTGGCTACCTACCCAAGTCTCCTAAATAGGGTCTGAGAGATAAGCCTGCTCATCTCCAGTTTTTGGTGTGTGTCCCCTTACAAAAGAAGACAGGCATGTTCTGCCAGTGGTGCTTTGACTTCTGGCTGGCTACTACCAAATACATCTCACTTTGAAGTAACTCTTCCAACAGATGTCAAGTAACTTTCCCATACTGTGGCTCAGATTCCAGTTTGCTGCTATTGACCAATTCCTTCTCTGAAGTAGCAACATTACCATGTCTGAATGAAGACATGGATCCTGCCTGAGTTTTGCCCCTACTGCCTTCTACATGTGTTTGCCTCCATGCCTGGCTGAGTTTAACTCTATGCACATAAGGTACTGCATTGTAAAATGTCATTCAGACTTAGGACATCAGCAAAGATATCTTCAAACACAGCTATCTGCTTGCACATGACCAAACTACCCGTCAAGATGAAATCTGCCCAAACTCTTTCCAAGCACTGCAGACTTAACTATCGGCAATGTCCCTATTGTAAATGAGCTCTGTCCCTTCCACAAACAGAGTACAGACTTTTGTGGTAGTATTGGTACAGCTGCTGTCTCAAACAACCCATCACTATTACAGTGTTACATGTACTTGTTTACCAAGACCTTTGTTCTCCACCCTGTATCAGTGGACAGTGAGACTGCACATGCCCCTCATAGCAAATAACAGAGAGTGGACGTGGTAGCCCTGTCACAGCAATTACCTGCATGAAGTTTGAGACATTTACTCTGGAAAAACCTGAATGTATATTAGAAACTATGACTTCTCACTTTCCCCATGTCAGCTGCTGTGATGGCTTAGGTTGCCCCATGAGTTCCTTTATACCGATGTGCAGTGCTGGTACACTCCTCCAATGAAGTGGTAACCTGCTAGCTAGATAGAGGCAGCCCTGCAGTAGTACCACCCTCCCCATCTGCCAGCCAAATCCTTGTGTTCTACATGTCCTCAGACAGAGTGTTAAGGGTTTGTTACCTCATCAAAAGATCTATAAATATTTCACATGTGGAGAACCTGCACTCACTCACTCATCTATGAACATAAGTGCTGGTTATTGCAATATATTCACTTATGCTGTTATGTGCCTGTCTTCTGTGCTCTCTGAACTTTTTAAGTACATTTCCGGAATCAGTTTAAAACATACAAGTAAATATTCTTTAACTTTAGCATAATTTACACAATCACCACCACAAACTTTGGAAACCACATGCATTGTTTTACCCTTGAAAAAGGAGTACGAAACTTCACCCACTACGTGGAACTTCCAGAATGACTCAGTAATACTAAAACAAGCCTCCATCTTTGTTATGGCAAAAAAAGTTCAGGAAAAAACTTTAAATTCAGGTATTATATTCCACTTTTAGAGAAAATCAGTGTACAGTAAGGATGGCTAGAGTAGAAGGACACCTGTATGACTTACAGAAAGAGGGAGGGACAGAGAAAAAAATGTAAGTGATTTGCTAGCACTTTACTCCACCAAGCCATTGATCAAGGCCCCAAGAAATATGGCAGAAAGAGAGGAGGGGTAACCAAGTAACATTAAAGGAAGTATTGGGGGAACTGGAAAAAATGAACTCCACCCTAGCAAAGTCCGGGTCTATATTATAACATCAAATTTTATAAAGTTCGAATGTTATAATATTGTATCCGTAATGTCGAATGCTGAAAACAGCGAAGGTGCAGGACACCGAATTCTTTCCCAGGGAAAGAATTTGGTGGGCCGTTGCTGTGGCTTCGCTGTTTTCAGTGTTCGATATGTTGGAACATTACAGGTCGGGTTCAGGTAAGTGTGCGATTATGTGCAGGTTAGGGTTAAGGGGCGGGTTAGGTGAGTTAGGGTTAGGGAGCGGGTCAGGTAAGTGTGCGGTTGTGTGGACGTTAGGGTTAGGGTGCGGGTCTGGTAAGTGTGCAATTGTGTGTAGGTTAGGGTTAGGGGGTGGGTTAGGTGAGTTAGGGTTAGGGCGTGGGTCAGGTAAGTGTGCAGTTGTGTGTAGGTTAGGGTTAGGGGGCGGGTCAGGTGAATTAGGGTTAGGGCGCGGGTGAGGTGAGTGTGCAATAGTGACGGACCTTAGAGTTAGGGTTGGGTTAAGGTAAGTGGATAGCTAGTAGTGTATGTAAAGTTTAGTTTTGGTTTAGGTGAAGGATTTTAAGTGTATGTGTGTGGATTGCTGTTTTTTGTGTGTGTTTGTGTTGTGTGTATGTTTCTCGGAATAGCGATTTTTTTTCCCTGGGAAAAAATTCGCTATTCTGACTGTTCGATGTTTTCAGATTTCGGTGTTTAGGGTTCGATATTATAACATTCGATGTTTATGAACTTCGATGCTATAATATAGACCAGCAAAGTCCATGGTGGAAATGCAATCAAGAAGTCAAAAGAAAATGTTTTACGTAATCATGCCAATGTGGTTCAGGACACTTTGCAGGAAATCAAACAGTTATGATTACAAGTAGAAACATCGGAAGCCAGGCTAAATGTATTGGATAAATTGCTGAGGGATCAACAGGGCAGAGCAAACAGGAAAAAACATTTGACTGAGCAGCATACCAGAAGGAATGGAAGAAAGGGAATGGAAAGCACATACAGTAAGGCTACTAGCTGAATGGACTACAATGCCAGAGTTGGAGATCCAGATAGAAAGGCCCCATAGGGCAGCATGGTATCCTGGAAACAGACATAGCCCAAGGCAGATTATCAACCAGTTTGAAACTTTTAAAATTAAAGTAAAAATTCTCATTCATCTATGGAAACAAGAGGTGTGCTGGATGTGTGGTTATCCCCACATCTACATAGACAAAGATGTTTCCACTGCTGCTAGGAAAACGTGTTCTACATTCATGCCAGTAATCAGACTGGCCAAACAAAAGGAAGGCGGTGCAAAGTTGCAGTTCCTGGCAATCTTTATTTTTTTTCGGCAAAGAGGAGTGAACACAATGCAGGATCCAAAGGAAGCACAAAAATGTCTGGAAGAAAGTTTGGTGCACGCCCTCTAGAAGGAGCATCACAGGAAAAAGGAGCTCACTTGGGACAAGAGTTTCCAGAAGGACAAATCCACAGACAAGGAGGAGTATTTCAACTGTTTTAAAATATATCAGATGTTGAAGGAGAAATCAGAGATAGCACCTCAGCTCCATAAGGAGAGGCAGAGTAAATAATATCCACAAATTATCTGGATACAGTTGGGGAAAAACTAATGTACATCTACTTGTGTACTTAACTCAGTTTAATAAATTAAAACAAAGGATTAAATGGAACACTATAGTATAGATGCTAGAATGTTACATATTGAGCCCTTCGCCTCACACCTTTTTTTGACTTCTCAAGGAAAGCAATGAACTACATGTACTAGGTGGGGGAAACTACAACATATAGTATGAGGAATAGTTTATAAATACATCAGGAAAATGATCAATAAAATGGATATAACTGATAAAATAATCTAGAAGGTGATGTTTTCCTTCCCTTTTCTTGCCCCTTTACTGTCTCAATCCATTGTTTAGTTTATCATGTACACAGTAATAAAAATGCATACGATATGTAATATCTGAAAACATGGGTCTATATAAGTAACAGATGAGGGGACATATCTACTACAACTGAATATTAAAGGGAAACATTAAGACAGCAAGACATTATTTGGACAGAGAAGTAAACCTTAAACCTTAATGACAAGTCAATTTATTGTCTTGTTATGGCAAATTGAAGTTGGGAATGTGGGACCTAAAATGAATCATCAGTATCCATGCCTTGAAAGGACAGTTGAAAAATATATATCATTTTTGTTAATTATACTCTCCTTAAATGTTTGTATCTGCTTACATTTAGTTTGAAAACTGTGGAAGTCAGAACTATGTGGAGTGAAGAGGTAAGAGATAGGTATTACATAAGTAACTGTAAACCGTGACCAGGTGTGTGAAGGGAGACAGTGCAGGTTCCAGGCTTACTGTAAAGCTAAGCTGGAAAAGCCCTACTGATATGTTATCAAAAGGACATAAAAATGAAATAAAAAAGAAACAGAAAGAGGGGGATACAGATAGCAAGGGCATTTAGCAACGTGAATAGGGGGAACAAACAGACAGACAAATTATCAGGAAAAGTAAAATACTTAGCTTGAATATAAATACCCTGACAAACCCTACAAAAGGGAAATAATTCTAGAAGTAGTAAAAAGAACTGGAGCAGGGACTGTAGCTCTCCTGGAGATACATTTGTACCACAACAAATATGGAAAATGAGAAAGGAGAAGTTATAAATTGCTAACACACCCCACTTATGCTGGTACTAAGAGAAGAGAAGAGAAGAGAAGAGAAGTGAAGAGAAGAGAAGTGAAGAGAAGTGAAGAGAAGAGAAGAGAAGTGAAGAGAAGAGAAGAGAAGAGAAGAGAAGAGAAGAGAAGAGAAGAGAAGTGAAGAGAAGAGAAGAGAAGAGAAGAGAAGAGAAGAGAAGAGAAGAGAAGAGAAGAGAAGAGAAGTGAAGAGAAGTGAAGAGAAGAGAAGAGAAGAGAAGAGAAGTGAAGAGAAGAGAAGAGAAGTGAAGAGAAGAGAAGAGAAGAGAAGAGAAGAGAAGAGAAGAGAAGAGAAGAGAAGAGAAGTGAAGAGAAGAGAAGAGAAGTGAAGAGAAGAGAAGAGAAGTGAAGAGAAGTGAAGAGAAGAGAAGTGAAGAGAAGTGAAGAGAAGAGAAGAGAAGAGAAGTGAAGAGAAGAGAAGAGAAGAGAAGAGAAGAGAAGAGAAGTGAAGAGAAGAGAAGTGAAGAGAAGAGAAGAGAAGAGAAGAGAAGAGAAGAGAAGAGAAGAGAAGAGAAGAGAAGAGAAGTGAAGAGAAGTGAAGAGAAGAGAAGAGAAGAGAAGGGAAGTGAAGAGAAGAGAAGAGAAGAGAGGAGAGGCTATAATATTGATGGTAAAAGAGCTACCACTAGAGATCATAGGGAAACTGAAAGATAATAAGGATAGATATCCAGATTTAAAAGGATTTATATGGGTAGACACTTACAATAATGTTGTTGTATATCCCTGCCATGGCTAGTTATAGATAAATTAAAGCGACCGTAGCAAATGTATTATGATTTAATGAAGGCTTATTACTTATAATTGGGGACTAAAACCAAATTCAAAGTAAGGAGGATGCGCAGTATGATCAAAGACAATGTAGAATATTAAAGGTACAGGAACATATAATGGAGGAAATTGAAACAGTTAGGGATAGTTGACATATGGACACAGAATGTCTGGGCACTGGGGGAAAGGCCACATGTATTATTCTAGCCCATATGGAACTTTGTCGAGAATAGATAAGGGATTTATAAATGAGGGAACACCTGGACCAAGTAAGAACATAGATGTTGCACAAACAGTCTTCGCTGATCCTGCACATATAACTGTAAATCTTGATTGTCTGAGCAATATTAAGAACATAAAACATTAAAGATTTCCTGCATATAAACGAGATAAGGAGAAATACAGGAAATTGGTAAAGGAAGTATTGCAGCATGAGATAGATAAACTGGAATTTGTAACAATACAGGGATGAGAAAATTAAGTTGGAAATAGTAAAACAAATTAAGCAAGTAGATGGGGAAAGGGATCACCAGAATAAGAAGATCAGGGATCTATAGTTAAAATGGAAACACTGGACAGAAGAAGACGGTAGGATGTTTCAGGAACTAGAGAGGCAACAGTAGGAGGTAGAGGATAAACAACTGCAACTGCTGAAAAATACAGTACAAGGAATAGTTTTTGAGAATACACTCAAGGCTCTAAGGGATTTGAGATGAGACTGAGGCAACAAGAACATGTAAGAGTGATATATAGGATGGTAGACACTCAAAATAAAAGTGGAAATGCAAATAGGAATGATATAACAGATATTTATTTATTTACTTTATTTGTACTATGTTGACCAGGTTAGTCCCACTAGGCCAATGGCCTTTTTTCAGGGGAGACCCAATGTTTTAATTATACTAAGAAGGGAAAACTAGTTGATCTTTTACATTCACCTGAGCTACCATCAACTCAGGTAGTTGGGTCCTTACTTTAATGTCTCATCTGAAGGATGACACCCTCAGGAGTGCAGTTCCTCTCTTATACTGCACTGCAGTGTTAGTACTAGAAAACTTATCCATCTACATGGTGTGTAAATGGAACCCACAGCTTTCTGCAGCAAAGTCGAGTTACTGAAACTGCTAACAATGTTGAATAATATGCAGAACTTTATATTGCAAGCCAGGAAAGAGAAAGTATAAATTTGGAGCAGTCACAATGTTTAGACCAGATTAATTTACAGAAGCTAGAGGAAGGCAAAGCTGTGAGGCTAATTAAAAAAAAACAGACAAGAAATAAGGGATGCTCTTAAAAACTAATTTGGTAAGAAATCTCAAGGAATAAATGAGCTTCCTATACAGATGTAGAGGTTTGGAGTTTATTACAAGAAAAATGTTGGGAGTCTATAATTGGTTATTCAACGTGATAGTAAAGAAAAAGGAGTTCTACACATCATGTTATTTCCTATATATATATATATATATATATATATATATATATATATATATATATATATATATATATATATATATGGGATTATCTCAACCCAACAAAATTACATTTCAAATGAAACATAATTAGGAGACTCCTTTTCCCGAAATTGCATTTTTCTGAAAAATCAACTAAATGAAATAAAAACACAAAAAAAATAACACAACATTAACCACATATATGCAGGGGGCAAGCACCCCTGCACCCCCACACCCCGACTACTTATATATTCTCACTCCGAGATTGCACTACAGTGGGGAAAAGGGAATATTCCCTTATCCCTACTGTGCCGCAATCTAAGCAACAACCTCCATTGCTGTTCGCTATGTTGATTTTTCACTAAACTGCATTTTTGAAAAATGCAGTTTTGGGAAAAGGGTTTGCCTATTTACATTTCATTGAGTCGAGGTAGACCCAAATATATATATATATAAAATATATATATATATATATATATATATATATATATATATATATATATTACATATATAAATTGCATATATAAAAAGAGGGTATCCAACCAACATCGGTGTTAAATCATGATCATAAACTTTTTATGTTGATATCAACTGCAAGAATAAATAAAGCAATTCCTAAACTGATAGTATTAAACCAATCAGGATTTATTGAGGGTAGGAAGACTCTGAATAATCTGATACGTACCCTGATGATTACTCAAGGTGCAAATGTAAACAGGAATTTGCTGGCCTTACCCTCTTTGGATACAAAAAACAATTTACAAAGTTGGATGCAATTTTCTATTTAGGGTTTTAGGACAGAGAAATTTCCCAACATAGTTGCCTTCCCTCCCAAAAAGATTTATGAAGGCTCTGAAGCAAGAATTAAAGTGAAAGCATGCTTGTCAGAGATGTTTAAAAGCCAAGAGGTACTAGACATAGCTCTATGTCCCCAGAGTTATTTGCATTATATTTATAACTATTAGCAAAGATGAAAAGGAACTCAATGATACAGGGGTAGCAGTGGGAAAGAATGAAACTCATACGACACTGACAAAACCAAATGAGGACCTCCTTGAATAGTTAGAAATACTGAGGACTTCTGGACAATATTCAAGATATAAAATAAATGTAGACAAAATAGGCCTTAGACAAATATAGAGAAGATAAGGAATTTACAAAAACAATGTCTAGAAATATGGGGATACAATGAAGTGAAATATTTAGGCATTTAGTCCTCAAAGAATATTGAAAATGCAAAGAGAATATCGTATACAAAAATATTAGACAACATAATAAACCTAGACCTTCTTCAGCCAGTTTAGGTGCACCAGTGGCATGCTTTTTCATACTTACTATATCTGAGACAAACCTTTTGGCATCCTATGGAAGAAAGAGATAAAAATGAATGGATGGAAGACAAAATATATTTGTCAGGGAGATAGACCTAGATTATCCACAGAGAAAATGTTATTTCCAAAAAGGCAAGGGAGGGGGCTAACAATACAATATTTACAGTTTTATAGTAAAGCAATGCTGTATATCTGGTACTGCCAGATAAATAACATTATAGTAAAGCAATGTCCATGATATTTTATGTAAGGTGCCATTCCCCTGAACGTCAAGCTCAGTGGAAAGAAATGATCTTAGAATGAAACCTAGAAATGGGAGATAGTGATTTGTTAGCATTGATGTGAGGTAGTAAAGAAAATATTAAGGACTATAAAAATGGACTTGGAAAAGCTATTGACTGACAAAATCAAAGGGATTGGAAGCATAATATACTACCAATAGGAGAAGTAAGGGTGAATATGAGAAAAAAAACAATAAGTTTGTATTGGAAGAAGGGAATATCAGAACTTCAATATCAAGTACAGATGGGGTCTATATTACTTCAGTGAAAGACTTATTCGATGAATACATCTTCATCGCTCACCAGCCACCAAAATTAACTTCAGTGAACTGCAGAATATTTCCCACAGTTCGGAAACATTTGGCCATCCTCTCAACTTTGCCCTTTTCCCCACTGTAGTGCAATCTTATGGTTGGTATATGTAGTAAGGAGGGGTGTGTGGAGCACAGCCCCCATATTGGGGGGTCTGGGGGTGAAGCCCCCCCACTTGGGTGGATTTGATTTAGTGCTTTTTGTGTTCTGTACATTTGGTGGGCTAGTGTTTCCGAACTGTGGGAAAAATTCCACGGTTCACTGAAGTTAATTTCGGCAGCTGGTGAATGATGAAGATGTATTTGCTGAATATGTCTTTTGCTGAAGTAATATAGACCCATACAGATGTTGGGGTAGGGGTGAAATACAAAATGGGAAGAAGCAAAAAGAAAATATGGCATGTCAGATGGAAGGAGAATACAGTATGAGTGCCTGAGATGATGGATAGGAACTACATGTAAAGACAAATAATAAACGATAAAGAATGACCAACCCACCATTCTGAGAATAAAGTCTAACCTTTAATAAACATACTGAACACACTGAAAAATGGTTAAGCACTTTCAGTGCAATTATATCGCTGACTTCATCAGAACTGAATGCAACAATACACACAAGCATTTAAATTATTTACCATCCACACCCTTCATTAGTTGCTACAAAATCCTTAAAGTCACAGGTATCTATATTGTAATCAAAATATAATGCATAAAAAAGTTAAATTGATACAATTTTAAGTTATTCTATAATATGCAATCCTTATTCCCAAAGTGCATAACATAAATGTTCTATGTTTTAATTAATTTGTAATAGAAGTAGTGTCATTAAGACCAGATGAATTAGATGCATCCATTCTAAGCTGCCAGGTTATTTCCTTATGTAACAGTTTAGTTTTCCAGTGTCTCTCATAAACCTTTAATTTATTTTTTCAAGATAAAAAATTTTAATTTAATAAATGTATCACATATTAACAACTGCCTAGCTAGTGCACTCTTATTATGTTGCCTAATAATGCTATAATTGTGCTGGTAATTTCTTTTGTTGAGGGTGTTCTCAGTCTTCCCAATATAAAATGCAGTACAAAAATCGCATCTGGCCAAATACACAATCTTGTCTGTTTTATAATTGTATCTACCTGGTACTCTCCACTTCCATATTGTGTCCAATATTCTCCCACAATTGTCTGTGACATTGTAGGAACATTATTTACAACACCCACATTTAAAAGTTTTCAAACTTGAATTGTTAATTTGTTGAATTGATCTTTCTAAAATACTTTTCATATTTCTTCTGTTTTTAAAAATAAAACAGGGAGGATCCAAGAAACTATCCTGGGGAACTTCAATACCACCCAGAATGTGCCAGTCATTATGTATTATTTTCTTAATAGCTGACGTATCCAGAGAGTAATACATGACCATACTATTAAAACGCTTTTTCCATTTAACAGCCTCTACCTCCAGGTTGTTTGGTGTACCTTTGTTGGTCAGATAATCCAAGCCCATTGTAGTAATAGAGCCATACCTTCCATTCCTCAGTTTTAACACAGGATCAATGTTTTCATCAATCAATGTCTCAGGGTACTCCCTCTCTAAGAACATATCTTTCAACTATTTTAACTCTTCATAGCACCAGTCATCCCTAGAAGTGAGTCTCGAAATTCTAGTACTCTGAATCTTAGTTAACTCTCTCTTTTGGTGCATAGGATGACTGCTTGTAAAATGGAGAAAGGAGTTACTAAATGTCAGCTTTCTAAAAATGTCCTTTACCAAATTATGTTGGTCCACCCTCAGAATCTTCACATCTAAGAAATGTGTCTCCTGCATATTAATAGTGGAAGTGAATTTCAAAAAAGTAGTGGTTCATTCCAACAACAAAGCAAAAAATGTGCCTACAGGCACACTAAACTTATAAACAATGAAAAAATAAAAAATAAAAAACTATCACCCACCACAGAAAATAAAAAGAGTCACAGTTTAATGATTCAATTAAATTCCAAACGACTAAGTGCTTTCGCCTTATCCAATATTAGGCTTCTTGAGAGTCATTTGAAATCATTTAAAATCCACTTTTTATACACTGATGTCATAGTAAGCAACAAATCACATTTCAATGTTAATTAGTTTGAAGAACAGATGCAACTTTCCTATTTAAAGAAACAGTTAAAATCAACACAGCTACAACTTGCACTTATGTTTTCAATGTTACAGTTTGGCAGTAATAACTTGAGAATGCAGTGTTTATTTTTACCAATGCAATATGAACTGGGTCAGCAGTGACAGGTTTTATATATAAAGTCAAGGAGGTTATTTTATTTTATTTGTTTTATCTATACCTCCATGGCTCTTTGTTTCAAAACTGTAGCTAAAGAAATAGTGTCATTCAAACCTGGTGAGGCAGTAGAATTTAATCTAAGCTGCCATTTCACCTCCCTAACTTCCACTTCAAGCCCATCATTACCACCTCTTTCATTTGGGAAAATCCTGTCAATTACAAAAAAATAAATAAATCTCTTAAAATTATTATATCATAGGGCCACTGGTGACAACCTTCATTCATTTCCATTGAACCACCATTTGAATGTTGATGGTTATAATTGAAACTCCAAATCCTAGGTAAACCATCTTATTGGCATAATCTGCATCATCATGTTTTAACTTCTTATTCTTAGTAATCTTTAGCAAAATCATCTTGGATTCCACTCTTTGGAAAATTATTTCAAAGTTGTCGCGATAATGTGGAAATAGTTAATCTCCCATGATGGAAGTTACTAAAAATGACATGTCATGTCTTAATACACTTATTTAGTGATCATTCTCCCTCATGAGTAGTCTGGTTAATTCCAAGCTGGTTTTGTCGAAAAGTTCAATTAGTTCCCTATGAAACTATGTATTGCTCTCAACACTATGAGGAAACTTCCACAGTCTTAATCCTTTGGGAACATGTTGACGTCAAACACTTTCCCTAAGGAAATAATTGTCCATTTGTAATGTTTTATATTTTAAATTTTTTTAATCTAAACGTTTTATCTGCTGTTCAACAGTAGGGTGCTCTGAACTGGACAAACTGACTGTCTTAACAGTTTGGTGGTGATCAAAATTGTCCAGCCATTTGTTCAAAAGCCCCAGCTCAGCCCAATTAGCATTAGTAAATCTAGAGTCTTTATCATGTACATTAGAACTGATGTTAGACCCACACTGTATAAACTGTTGATCATTCATATTAAAGTTACCATTGTTGTTTCCGTAACAGATAACAGAGGTAGGGACTTGACCATCATTAACAACTTGAATAAATGTGATTAGGAGAGAGAAGTAGGAAATAAAAGCTTGATAACTCAGGTGACAAAAAGACTGATGGTTTTGAAAATCAGTGTGATAAATAAGGAAAGAGAATGCTGGAAAAACTTTCTAGGAAAATCTCGAAAAAAATCCATGCCTTCATCCATTCCTTTTTCCCAGTTTTGCAGATGGGGTCTGGGTATCATATCAATAGTGACAATCATCTGGAACCACTGTTCACACCACAGGGTGGTTAGCCCTGCCATGGTTCTGTACCACACACACACACACACACACACACATATGCACACTCACTTCTATGGCCAATTTAGAGTATCCCATTTACCCACTACATGACTTTGGAATGTGGAGGAAACCCACGTGAACACGGGAAGAACATGCAGAGTCCACACAGAAGACACCCCAGCTGATAAAAGGAAAATAATATGGCTGCACAAAATATCAGTCACAACAAGAAAGTATATGATCTGGTGGAAATGTCAACACAACTTTTATACACTTAGCAACTTGCAAGAATATTCCCACTGATAAGCTCAGATTACTGGACATGTCAGGGGAGGAAAGGGGAGCATGGCTGCATAGTTTTTTGAGTTGTAATGCACTGGCGGAATATAAATAAGATGTAAAGAAACTGATACGGTTACATGGCCAATGGATACTTCTAACAAAAACTTTGTATTTTATAAGAGAGGAAGAGGACAGGAACTTGTCCATTCAATACAAACTTTAAAGGCTATAACAAGGAAGTGGAAAGCACAATCACCCAACTAAAGGGGAGCTCATACAGCTAATAGATTCATTGACAGAGGATGAGGAGAAAACAATAGAAGGCAAATTGCAAAGGATAAGTTAACAGATAGTTACCATAGCTACAATACTTAGATGGGAATCTCTGAAAAATACAGTTAGATGGGCTTTAAACAAGAAATAAGGAGAGGAAAACAAGAGCCAAGTACAAAGAACTTTGTAATATAAATATATAATAACTCACTCCACATTTAAAGTTTTTAAGACTCATAGATAGTAGATATGAATGCTAAGAAAATGATATAAAAATATTAGTAAAATTAAGATTTTAAGGGCAATCTGTGTGCAATGGTGGCTTAATGGGTACAAAATAAAATATGAAGAGGATGAAAGACGATTAACTATACATGGAATTTGAATTGTATACCTGAAGATTAAATGCTACAAAACCTTTCTAGACCTGAAGATTAAATGCTATGTAACCATTAGTAAATAGCTGGCACACTCTGTAAAGGGAAGATATGAGAAAAAAATTATGTTGCCACTGCTGAAAAATAAGGCAGCCTGCATGAGGTTTGCTTTTGAGGTAATAAGAATTGCATTAAAAGAATTGAAGTAAATGAAGTTCTGTGCCTTAAAAACATAAAACCCACTGCCCTTGGTCAGCTTGGTGTTGCTTACACTCCAGTTCAAATGCCCACATAAAAATATTAGTATCCTCCCCCTCTTAATACTGAGGCAAAGGTTTGGTACTGACATGGGCACCTGGACTTGGCTTTCTACCTCCCTGTGAGTCATGAGCCCCTGGCAAAGGGTGAGTATCTCTTTTTTGCGTGTGCTACATCTCTCAGTATTTCCTTGGCATGCAGCTGATTAGTGCACCTCCAGCCATTGCTTATGCTTAACTGCATCTTGTTCCAGATGCTTCATCTCAAATGCCATTCTCTGTAATTCCCTTTGGAATTTGAGGTCTCCTGAGATAGAACTGACCATGTTTTGTCTGCCTCCTAAATACCCACAGAACCTGCTAGACTGTCTCCAGGCTACTTTTCGGCTGCATACAAAGATATCACCATTTTTTTCCCTTCGGCATTTTGCATACCGTTTTCCTTTTGTTTAATGTTCCTTAGTGAGATGTGACACTCACATTTTAACACAGTTGTCAATGAAGCTAATTTATGCCTGCTCCTAAGATAACTAATCTGATTTAAAAATAAAATAACTAAGTCACACCACTGTCACCCCAACAGGTGAAAGTAAAGACAAGTTTACTCAAATCTGAGTCAATGACCAATTCACCAAAGGCAAACTTCCCCTAAGAGCATAAAGAGAATATGCACTGATATCCTTGGTATGGACTTCCAATAGCCACACCCAGACTAAGAATACAAACTGACCACTTACAGAGCTGAGTCTTTGGCCTAGCATCTAGGCCTCCTCTTACCAAGCCCTCTCTGTGAACTACAATGTCTCCGAGAAGGCTACCATAATTCAATTCCCCATAGCTTTCATCCTGGCAAGGTAGTACCACCATCGCCCTAGAATTATCAGTCTACAGACACAATAGTCACTGTACCACTCTTAATTAATAGCCAAATCAATCAATCCATCCATCCATCCATCCATCCATCCACAACCCCTTTTCCCATTTTTGCACATGGGGTCAGGGTTTCACTTCAACAGTGACAATCATCTACAGCCAAGATTCATACTGGGTAAGTTATAAACTATACATTTATTTATTTATTGACATGCCGGGAAAGTCTGCCTGGGCAAAAGTACCCTTTTTTCACCCGGCGAGAAAAGTTCCAAGGTAATAAATTTAATACAATCAATATTTACAATAAACATTTTATAATGCAGTTTCAGTGAATACATAGCAGAGTAGTCAGTATAATAAATGTTTATTGATATTCACAAACATTAATATACAAGCAATTTACAGATAGAAGAGTTGTGTATAAGATAGATAGGACTAATTTAAGAAATACATTAGAGTGAGGTATTAGAGGAGACAAGCAAGTTTAAGTGTTAATAAAGAAGTAGTGAGGGAATAGTAATGTGGTTGTGCTTATTAGAGGCAGGTATAGTAGTCCAAGTACTGCAATAAACTGATGTATTAGAAGGGGAAAAGCAGTTTCATAGGTGTATACTAGGCTAATGACTACAAGGGCCTTTTTAAGCCTAGCCATGCATTCCAAATCTCTGACAAGTATAAATGTATCAAGGTTAAAATTTGTGAGGTTTTAGGAAGTTCTAAATAAGCATTGTTTGATATAATGGGTACTAAGCCTGTCTGTACAGGGAGGTAGCCACTGAAGGGATCAGAGATGGTACCAATGGAGATATCCTTAGTGGAATCAGACACCAATATCCAGTTGAGAAATGGGCCACAGTTTTTGGGATAGTTATAATGTGTGACAGAAGAAATTAGTTGAGTCAAGCTAAATAGGTTGAGGCTAGTTGATGGGTATTTTGTGGAGATAACCTGCTAATCAAAATTAATGTCACCTACTATTACATTTTCATTAGAAACTGTATGCAAGATCTAGTTTGGGATGTTTTCCATGGTTGTAGCTTTATTGCTTAGGAGAATATCAAGTGCTATAATATATCATTAATTATAGTTATTTACTTTAAGATGGGAGATGGGGAGTCTGGCATTATAGAATTTGGGAATAGGTTTATTATAGCGTAAGAGTTCAAGATAGTCAGGGTATAGTAAAGCTAATTATGGTAATGGACCTATCCACCTGGCTTTGTTGGAGACAAATACAACTGCTTTTTAGTCCAGGGCTAAAAAATACCCTCTTCTTGGATAATAAGTAATAATGTATAAATAAATAAATACATGGCAGCTACAGCATCTTCAAACTGAATAAGTAAACCTGTTACTTAAATGTTAAATGAGTAGTGATACAGATGAATTATGCAGAGGTAAATGCACAAGGAAAGAAAAATAATGTACAATACTTAAAGAATAATCTTATTAATAATATTATTATTACTAACAAATGTTTTTTATTCCCCTCTATTGTGTTGTCTTCATACCACTGCAAAAATACATCAGTTGTAAATACATATGTATTGTAATGCTGTATAAGTACTCTACCTAAATGTATATGTAATTGTTTTTCTGTGTGGAGCTTTTCTCCCCTGGCCCCTGCTGAAAAAGGGCCTTTGGCCCTGTCAGACAGCCTCGGTCAACAGATGTAAACTAAATAAATAAAAATAAATAAATAAATGAACAACTTAACTTATTCCATCTTACACAGATATTGTCCATAACTATTCTAAATTAGTAAAATATTGTACAAGGCCAAATTGCAAACAACAAACCTTCACTGTCGTATTCACCAAGATTTATCAAGCTAGGATTTCCTATACATCTATTAACTTTGCATGGTAATGACTGCTTCCTTTCACAGTTCTGGTCAGCTGCCTCTTTGAAGAATACTTAAGTTGCATTTTATGACCAGCTAGCTTCCAGCCTAAGAAGAGGGACTAATCCATATCAAACACATTTGTCCAATTGCTTTATTTATTTATTTTCAACAGAAATTAATTACAATCAACTCCAGTCTTTACATATTTCCTTTTCTACATTACATAGAGTAAATATGAATGCTACTTTCTTTGTCGCTGTTGGCGTTTTATAAATGCAGTTACACAGTTCAGATTCTGATACTTATTTTACAAAGCTTAAATATATCTTACAAATGTGCCTGAAATATGAAACTGAAAAAAACATATATCACACTTTAAAGAAGTCTCCCTACCTGAGCACCATAAGTCTCTCCCCAACCCCTCATAAGAGCCTCAATTTCTGAAGGTATTCCTCAATAAAAAAAAAAAATAGAGCTTGACACAAGGGTTGCCTACTTGGGGTACACTAACTCATTTTTTTCTTGAACAGACCATCTAAATTAGCATTACCTGCATAGATCAGTTTATGAATGTTAGGAATGTGTGATTAGAAAATGTAACAGAAACCAGAACAAATATAACTTTTATAACTACAGAAGAGACACAAGTTTTAAGAGACCTTAGTATTAATAAAAGGTTGAGTATTATAAAGGTAGATAAATGTGGGGGACTGGTGTTAATAAACATTGAGAGGTACTCAGCAGACACTAAACATATTTTGCAAAAAAGGACTATTACTGACAGTGACTTGTTCAACTTATTATGTACTGACAGATTGACTTTAGACTTGAATAACTTCCTTACAATGGAAGATTCTGTATGCATACATTTTTTTATTCCCAAGATTCATAAATTGAGCCACAATCCACCTTTTAGAACAACCATTTAAAAAATGATTCAAAACAAAACCAAGAGCTATTCTAAATGATAGGTTATTAATGCACTTTGTCAGGAGCAGCAATTCTTCTGTCAAAGACTCACAGCATTTTTTGAAACAATTGAAATTTGTAAACACTGAACTAGCTGACTGACTAGATATATTCAGTATTAAAGATCTATATAAGGTCATCACCCAAGAATCAGGATTAGACATTACCTCCTACACCTCAATTTTGAGAACATTATTAAACCAGATATAATTACCTCCCATACCTTGATTTTGAGAATATTAAACCAGATGTAATTTGTGAAGTGATAGACATCGTGCTAAGTAACAATTACTTTGTTTAATAATATATTTTACCACAAAGTTTGTGGTACGGCAGTGGGGGCAACAGCAGTTCTCACTTTCTCTAATCTGGTATTAATTTAATGGGAAAATACATTCATGTATAATAGCTTATTGAAAGACAGCATCAGACTGTACCTTAAATATACAAATGATTTATTTTCATCTATGAAGGTAGTGAGGAAGATTTGTTTAAATGTGGCACACATAAATAAGCCCACAACATACTTGGTGTTTTTAGATCAAAGGTCCATATCATTTTTAGATGCCATCATTCGTAAGAATAATGAAATGGGTATATTACAGTCCAAAATATGCAGAAAAGCCATCTTTAGCAACATGTTTGCACATTCTAAGAGATGCCACCTAATGAATATCAAGCGTAATATTATTAGAAATCAGACTATGAGGGCTTCACAGTTAGCAACAGAAGACATTGTTTATCAGTTAATTACAGACTTTGAAATAAATGTTTTTGATAGAGAATATGCCATGGACAATATAGACTATATTTAAGAAGGCAAAAGAATATAGGCAGACACAATATATGCCTATACTAACTAGGTCACAAATTAAAGATGACAGACAGAAAGTTAAGAGATAGATAAATACCTCCTTTGGCATGGAATTCTCAGCTGAAATCATGAAAATTATTTTATGTGTCAAATGGAAAATATTCCCATGAAATGCTGAAGTACTGCAACAAAGGGGTGATTAACCTTGCTTTACTTACAAAAGAAATGCTCGCCTTAAAATCAATGTCTGATAGAAGCAGGAACAAAAAATGAAAAGCAAGAGCTCTGATGTGAGAAAGGCAAGCACCTTTTCATATGGCTTTTGTAGGTAATGCAGATATATCCCACAGTTTATAAGGGCTAAACACCATTATACTTGCAACAGCAATAAAGCTGCATATCTTACCACTTGTGACATGTGTGAAGCACACACATATATGTAAAAAAACAGAGACTATACAACCATGTGCTAGCCATCAGAAGGAATAATCTTAAAATGCACTTTAACAATCTATGGCTTGTACCAGTTTTAATAAGTTTTCTCTTTTTTTGTATTAGACAGAAAGGATTTTGTTAACTCTATAAGGGGATGTATATAACTTGCTAGAAATCAAAGAAGTTTGCTAGCAGTCCAGATTACAGGCTAATCCCCTTCTTGACCTCAATTACACCATAAATATTAAGTGTATTTTGAAAATAAAAGCAGCAATACTGTGTGAGTTTGAATGTAATGTCTTGGTTTTAGAAAATGCGGCTTTGGTGTATGCCTTTTTAAACTATTTTGTAATGACAGTTCTTACTCTGATGACGTATTTTTCTTAAACAGATGCAAAAGTGGTGAACTATTTTCCTTGTCTCTGGACTCCATTCCCACACATTCACAGAATCAACTATAATAATGTTATTAATAATAACAATTTATTGTAGCTTTCCACTGTATAATATATATATATATATATATATATATATATATTTTTTTTTTTTTTTTTTTTTTAAACCTTAAATCACATTACAAATTATAAATTTCACTGTCACCAATACAACCATGGGCCTGTTGTCACATAGCATCACCTGAAGCCCTCAAATGGCCCTCAAACTGATTTGATTACAATAACCATAAGGCACAGATCCTGCCACTGCCAGTGCAGCACCATTATGAACTTTTTTTTGTTCACCAATACCAATTAATACAAAAAAGTGGAGAAAAATTTAACAAAAGGGGGGCTAAGGCCATGAAGAGCTGCCACTGAGGAAAGAGGGGATGCTTGAAACACTCCTACCGAAGTGACTGTGAAGAGAAGTTGTTGTGTCTCACGATCAAAACCTGGGAACAGAGAGAGACAATACTTCTTGCTCTTTTGTAAGAGTTCATTATTTGCTTGTGTATCTTAGAAATACTGATCCACAGTACAGATTTTGTTACACATTTTACAAAGTTTAGATATAGCATACCAACAGTCTGAAATAAGAAAAAAAAATCATATTTATATAGTTTTCTTTACCCTGAGCACACCCACACTATCAATGAATAACAATGATCTTCAATACACAGTACAGACAACTTTATAAGATGATACATTTCTCACTAATTTCAAAATATCAATGGCTAAACATGAGACAGACAATGCAGTGCTCCTATATTACAACAGATAATACCATAGCAACAAGCAGCCAAGAGAAAATAGTCACTCCTTGGTTCCTAATAACATCTCATATTCTTACATAAAATCAAAGATAAACCTACCAAACCAGTAACAATAAAGCAAAATAAAGTTTTCTTAAATAGATATGTACTAGAGATGGTATCAGGCACTGGTCCTGGTATTAGTTACTTTGGAAGCCTAACCCTAACTGCTACAGATTTATTAACTTAACTGTGTAATTTGTAAATTAATTGAATGTAAAATAGAACTAATTCAGAATAAGAACAACACCGGTAATTTGCGTCTCCTTGGTATGGAATAGTACAGACTTTTTCAAGGAGAGATCTTGCTACTAAATCTTGCATTCTTCTTTGAAGAATAACAGCAGTACATCACAAAGGCCTACCTGTTCATGCAGCAAATGTCTGATACACTGTAGCCCATAAGGGAATTTTTACAAGATTACTGTGTTAACTTTTATTGGTTATACAGTTTACTGGGTGCCTCAGTGCTGAAATAACACAACATAGCAAATTAGGGTAAGAGGCCATGTAAAAGACTGAACTGAGTTGACCAGCCACATCTCACAAAATCAGTACTGCACCTCTTTGGATGAAGTAAAAAATAGTAAAATAATTAACTTCTACAAGGTATGCTAATCTACTTAAAGAGGGTTAGATAAAATGCACACCTAATGTAATAACATTAGTATCTCTTTCAGTGTTAACACACGAATCATCATGAAGTTCAGTAAAAAATGCATTACACAATAGATGATAAAAACCCTAAAATATGGCAAAATAATTAAAGCCACTAAGACCATCTACTACCAATGTGGTGTCATTAAAGTCAGAAAAGCATCCTCAGTACCATACAAGACACTAAAAGGTATGCCTAATCATTCCAGAGAAGTTATTGTCCCTCTTTAAATTACTTTGAAAAGACTGCTAGAGCTGTCATTATACTCAGTATCTTAGAGACTTCTCAGAGATGACCTCTGTCTTGACTTCAAAGGGAGGTTAGATCCATGAATTCATTAATTCATTCCTATGTAGTACCCACTTCATCCAATCTGGGGTCAAAAGGAGACATTCTGCAAGCAGCAAGTATAAACCAAATCAGTATATGAGATACTGGAATACCAGTCCCTCATAGGATACACACACATGCACATTTGCACTCACATACTAGCAATATACGTGTGCAAACACACACACACACACACACACACACACACACACACACACACACACACACACACACATGGACAAACATACAGACAAACACACACACCTGCTCAAAAAGCTGTGTCTATAACACACAGTTTGGGGAGCTAACACCAGAATGGGAAATCTATCCCTGACAATAAACTTTTACAGCAAGAAACAAATGGGAGAGGTACATATTATAATGTCAATCATGCTTATACAACAAACTTCCAGCAACAATAAAATTAACTACCTATGTTACAATCTTCAAAAATCATGTTGACAATGTTCTTCGACCTTCTTTCAGCAAAATATGTAATACAATGTTTGACAAGTAAGCAAAATATATGTCAAGTGATCAGACTTGAAAGTGGAAGCTGAAAACACAGTAGGGTAATGTGTGGTAGTGTTTGTACTGCATGTGAAATACAGACCGTCATTAAAAATTATAAAATTATCCTTTACAAGTATCATTGGGCATTGTGCAAAAGTTCCTTTTCAATGCAGAACTAAGCTTTTCTTCTTAGAGCTAAAATTTGTGATGTATCTGTGGTAGCTTTGACACACGTGTGTGTGTGTGTGTGTGTGTGTGTGTGTGTGTGTGTGTGTGTGTGTATACACATACACACACACACACACACACACATATAGAAATATAACACATACACACATTTTTACTTATATAACAGAAAATATTTGCCAAGAAAAGAGCAGAATGGATAATTTGGAACTTCATATCACAACTTATGAACCTATTAAACTTACTTTTTGCCTTTATAGAGCTTTACTGTCCCCAAAGTCTATTGATACAGTCTTTCATTTAGCAACTAAAAATAAAAAAATAGGATTGCATTCTCTCCCACACAAAAAAAGTGGTTTGGCACCCAGTTAACTGTATTTATTTAGTTATTTGCAATGCATTTCTGAAAGGAGCTTTCAAATATATTTCCTACCTTTTTATTGCAATACTCTGGGCACTTACGCCCTCCTTTGGTTTGCACTATTTGTCTTATGTGTTCATTTTAATATCTGTGTGAGTATGGCACTTTCTTATGGTAGCATGCCTCGATAATTTAAACAACTGCATAAATCCCATGAAAATAAAACATATGATAGCTCTGGTAAAGTCAGCATGTGTCTCCTAACAAAATATCTTTTGTAACAATAAAAGAAGACAAAAATACATTTGATGTTTTCCCAGTTCCCATGTTTTCTCTTGTGCAAGTTTAAACTCCTGCCTTGTGCAGCAATTTCTTTTTCTTTCTTGAAAACAACTGATATATTGAAGTGCTGCCAGACAGATATATTAAGTTTCTTGTAGTCTTCAAGGAATGCCTGAAAACAAACCTTTCTGAATACAACTGTTTAGCATGTAAAGACTTTTATGCACTTGGTTGCATATAGGCCATAGTTCTGAGAAAGTAAACTTCAAATGACCTCCCCAGTTAGTTTAGTCTGAGGAGAAAGTTTTGCATTGAATTGGTTTAAGACTGAGCTGGTGAGACCAGAAATTTAGCACTAATGTTTGGAAATGGGTATCATTTGCACTTGAAAAAAGTCTGCTCCTCCCCCACTCCACAGCATACTGCAAATACATCACCTACTCTGTTCAAAGATCTAAAATATGTTTACTTACTAAGTGAATTTGGGAAATTTTAGGAGGATCAAAATGTTTTTTCTAACACTATCACTGCCTGAAAGCTAAATAAAGATATTTCCATGGAAGTCTAGGTTTAATGTGTTATAGTTTATTCGCTGGCTTAGTCAAAAACTATCCATATATAATCATGGCTTAATTGTTTTTTGAACACAGGGAGTTAAGTAGCCTGTGCTTTCATAGATTTTTAATAAAGTCTGGGACCCTACCACATTGCTGAATCTTTATTGAGCTTGTATTTTTTTATTTGCGAATTAAATCTAGGGGTGAGGTATGCACCATGTAAACCACAGGGTACACAATTTTAAGGGACTAACATTTTGCACAGCACAAGAGCACCTTATGTCCTAGCTTCAAACATATGGCCGTTAAAATGGTACAAGTGAAGTAGCAAAGAAAAAAATAACTTTGCTCAGAGTGATGTATGTTTGGTGCATTGCTACCTAACTCAAAGGCTTCTAATAAATATTGCTATATATTCCCCAGCCTTAATTCTGCATTAAAGATATATGGGTATAAAAAAAGTGCCATTTATGCCTGGTTGGGTGAAAGCAAATAAGTCTGCTGTACAGATCAGCAATCTCTAGCTGGGGAGGCGGGGGAGCAACCATCTGGAATTTGGTGTATACTTTCAAAAATCCTCCCTGCATACTTTCTATATAAGCTTCAGAATTAAGTATAGGAGGCAAAGTCAATGTTTTACCTGACGGCAACGCAAAGGTTTTCATGTTGACTGTGTGCAGCCTACTTAGACGAACTGTCAGAAACCTGCCATGATGCTTTCAGAACTAAGATATAGTCTTGTTTATTACTGAATTTAGATGAAGTTTTTAGGCTCAGTGTAACACGTGCTTTTTTGGAAGTCTGCGTGACAATGAAGTCAATTTCGGTAACTGTTTTGAGTTTTAAGTTGCCCTAAAGTAAAACTCATTAAAAGTTGCTCAAGAGACACGGTTGCTCATTTTGTGTTTATTCAATTGGAAATATTAATTCACATCACCTCTGTGCTCCTCTAGGTTCATTCCAGCCCAGCTGGTCAAAAACTTCTCATTAAAAAGTAACGGAGGACAGACAAGGAAGGGTAAGGCAAACACAACACGTGGTTTCCACAATAGTTTAATGTATTTGCTGAAGAATAAATAGTTTTATAATAAACCTTATTCGTTTGTGTTGTGGGTTTTTTAGGTTACTAGAATATTAGTAGGAGCTGCATTGTGAAAGAATGTGTTGTGACTGTTATCTTGTTAATTAAATTGTACATAAATCCAATTAAAGCATGTGCCACGCTTTTTTGTTGTGATGAGATTTTATAAATATTCGATGGAAAAATCTTTAAAAAATGTCACTTTTGTATAAAAATCAGTTTAAACGAGTTACTTTCAAAATTGCGACGGTTGTAGCAGAAGTTGAACGCAACTGTTCACAGAAAAGTCATTCCAATTTTGTGTGAAGGCTTCCCTAATTATTTTTGCCTTCAGTAGTACTTCCAAAGTGGTTAATAACACCTTCTGAACTGCGAATGCTGTATCCTAATCAAGCAAATATTCCCTGGATTTTCCAACGTCACTGGTATAAACAAGGAAATTTGACTTTCACATTAGCCAAATAAGCAGGTGGCATAAAAAAAGTGATGCTAAGTAATAATAATAATGGACCACAACAACTTTTCTAACATTCTCGATCACTATTTGGTATTAAACAGTGATTACACTTGTATGTTCGTACCGTTATTTTTAATACTTGTCCGAAGATATGGTGTAGGTTATAAATAACTTTGGCGTCTCAAGGCATTCCATATACATGTAATACACAGACGTTTTCTGTTGCCAATAAAAAATAAATATTTTTGGCAAAAACACCATAATAGATCACGTCAGTGTGCAGTACCATTAAAGGTTTTACCAGAGCCGGCTGCAGGGGCACTAAGATTCCCACGTTATTCTAAACAGGAGCTCTGCTCCTCTGCAGGATGAATGTCGAGATTCGGTCTTCCTCCAACCGTCGATTACATATTAGATTGGTAGCTGTTTGAGTCTTGCAGCTAGTGAAACCATTCGAGTTTTGAATCTGCTTTTTGAACTATTTTTGACTGAAGCTTTGGAAACACTACTATTCCGTTATTTTTGTGTACCGGTAAAACCTCGGTTTATACTCGGATCAGTAAAAAGGGACAGTAATTTGTATCATTTTAAGCAGAAATTCCACTTCTGTTTAAATATCTCCAAATCCATCCATACCTCTCTGTCTTTGTTTTCTTAGGGACGTCCCTGATTTTGACTCGAATTTTAACTGTCCTTCTTAACCCCCCCCCCCAGAACTGTTGACTTTTAGAGATAAGCTAGTGAATTACACTAAATAAATAATGTCAGTAATTAGAATTATAAACTTCTTTTACTTCAGAAAATGTATATTCACATTCTAATAATTTGTGTCAATGTCTGGAGTTAATAGTACAACGAATATTTTAAAAATGTCTTTGATTGTCCCTGATTATTTCTGGATTTGTCCCTGATTCTATTAACATTTTCCTGTGTATGGTTGAGAGCTAAGTCCATAACCCAAATTCTCATAAAGGTAATTCTAAAAGTCTTACACTTATTACTATAACTTTAGTGAATGCTCATAGTATGTGTGTGAGGGAGAAAGAGAATTTCTTTTACATTAATATATTCTCTGAATTAGTGTTTTGTGAAAATAAGCGGGAGTTATAACTTACTGAATGAGAAGCTGGACTGAAAAAGCTTGCCCATCGGTTTGAAACTCACTAGCTTCCATTTATATATGACCCTCCTACAAAAAAAAAATCTGTAGGGGCGAGGATAGGTTGCTGCAAATCCGTACTCTTATTGTTTTTAATATAATTGCCTTTGTCGTTGATTAATTCCTACCCCTTAATTGTACCTCATTAATGAAGAGCACATTTCTCATTTTCAGCCTTAAAAGTTCTCTGTTCCCCGCTATTCCACAATGAAAGGATGTGGCACACATTCATTGTTAAGAAATTTTTTTTTTCAAATTATCCATGGTACATAATGTTGAATGGGCGGCTGCAGTGGTGCAGCGGTTAGAGTTGCCGCCTCACAGCAAGAGGTTCTTCGGTTTGATTCTCAGCTGGGATTTAGAAAAGCTGTGTTCTGCACTAGCCACTGTAACAGGTGCAATGAAGCACAAGTATTTATATAGATGCCTTGCAAGTGGTTATGAATTAGGAAATTTAACAGTCAGTGATGATGATTCCATATCAATCCTTTGAAAAAGGCTTTTCTGTTCATGTCCAAGGTAAGTCATCAGTGTAATAGTGGCCACTTATTCTGTCCATTAGTTGTTCTTTCAGAGCCTTGCACTGTCAGATCAAGATGTCTTCCACAACTACACTCAAGGCTTTAATATTTTATAAAAATCCAAAGGTCTTATCAGATTCTGAAAAGTGCTCAAATTGGTCAGTAAATGACTGTATTGTTGTGCCCAGCAGCACTTTGAAGAACTCTACATGTATTTTTACTGTTGGATCCTGTATAGTCTCATCATCTCCTTCATAGTCAAAGAAATGCTTTACTTTCCTCTACCTGTTTTCCTGAAATGTGGTGCTAACATTCAGTTCTTCTGCTGTCTTGGAGGCTTCACCCACGGCACATTAAAGTGCTGTCTCTCTGTAGTTTCTCAGCAGGTCCATAGTTGATGCCAGCACTTTGACACATGTAGAAGAATCAACTGATGGCCTCTACAGCATTTTGCTTGCATGATTTACCTCTGCTGTCAGCACATTATACCAAACCACTAAACATACAATGAAATGGTATGGTATAAGTTCCCAGCACACTACCCTTGTCTGTTGATATGTTGTGCTGTCACTTGTATGTAAAGCTTTGTCTGTCTCTAGTAATGCTTCCATAACTCCCTTCAGCTAAAACCATATTGCCTTGTTGGAGTCTATCCTGCATTCCCAGTGAGTCTCAGACAGTGGCTTCATAGTGATGTTTATGTGTCATTTCCAAGATCTGCCATCAGCTTGTTGTTGCTGAACAGAGTACATAAATGTTCTGCAGACATCCAAAGATAGACACTGCCTGTAGTGATGAATGTGCTGCATCACTGACTATAAGATTTACATTATGGCAGGCAAATAGCGCATAAAAAAACATCAATTTTATCTTGGCCTGCATTCCAGCTTGTTTCCCTTATCTATTGCTGCCATTGTCATAGCGTTGTCCTCAACAGTCATCAATGTCCAGTTGATGATGTTGCAGAGTCTGAAAAAATGCTTCCTCAAGTCCTGCTCCAGTTGTATCATTCACAGGCACACATCCCAGAAGGTGTTCCTCAACCGTGGCTGCAGTTCTTGAAATGTCCACATACCTAACTACTACAGTCATTTTCACTTGATTGCTGACATCTGGCATGCAATCAAGAATCACAGAGAAGTACCTGGCATCCTTCACCTTCCCTACAGTGGTCCTTAAAAGTAGCATTTGCAATCAGCCTAATTATTTCATTTTGTATGTTCTTCCCAAAATAATTATCCATTACTTCTTTATTCCTAATATGACACAAATGTTCATGACAGAATCAAACTACAACAAAAGCTGCACTTGGTCCAAGAAATTGCCATTGCCATAGGTGTACAGGGCATCATTCGTATCACAGAATACCATGTTTTGCCAGGTATTGGACAATAACTACAGTAGAGAGTCGATTATCCAAACTAATTGGGACCAAGGGTAGTTTGGATAATCAAACAGATAATTGAACCAGATAAAAAAAACTTCTAAAATCTTGTTTTTTTCCTACACACAGAAATACACTTTTCAACAATTCAGTGATTCCAGTGGACAATAAAGAATATTTTTCACACACAAGCCGGCTACAAGCTCAAAAAACATGCTCAAGCGAATATGTACAATGTTTACATATTCAGACTTTATGATTTTTCCTACCCAAAAATTTTGGAAGGCTGGTTCGGATAACTGATGTTTTGGATAATCGACATTTAGATAATCGACTCTCTACTGTATAATGCATTATAACACACAACACCAGTGAGTTATCTCTTTTTCAACCACTGCTTGTCTCCTATCATCCACTGTCTACTTACTCTTTAGTCTATTGTCCTGTTTCTTCCACTCCAGCATGCATGCTCTGGTGTTTGGTGTAAAGCTTTGGACATCTCTCTCCATATTTTATAACCACCTGACTAGAAAAGGTGGTTATAATGTCCAAATAATTTGCCTGCAAAACAAAACAGTGCATCTTTTGAGACAGAGTATGTCAGCCAGGTATGTTTTGCTCTCTGCCCATTAGGCAGCACATGAAAATTGTTTTCTGATGTAAATCTTGTATTCTGCTCAGTGACTGGGAACTGTGACAACAACACTTGCACAGGTCCATGCTGGATGCCAGCTACCCTAAATAATCCCTTATCAACTGTGTCCTAGTTCCTAGATCCTCAAATGATACACCTGGCACTCCCTGCAAGTCACAGGCCACACCTGTTTTCACTACAGTGGTATAGGTCGCTTCCATATCAGACCCTGGTGATCCTGGAAGCACTTCTAAGGTTGAATCATCACATGTTGATAAAATTTCTTCCATGGTAATGACTATAGGTTCACAGGAGGCAGCCTGTGGTGCAGCAACAACATAGTGGACACTTTCTCGTGTAAGGATAGTTGGATCTCAGTGGGTAGACTGTACTGCAGAACCAATGTATTCTGCTGCAGGTAGACTTTTTTGAATCTCCCTTCTCTGATAACCCACAGAAAAAATTTCCTAATGGAACCCTCCTATCTCTTTGCATCCTCATTCCTCAACTGCTGAAGCTTTCTTTTTGCTACTCCTGACAAATATGTACACTTTAATTCTAACTAGGATTGAAAGTAAACAGAATTACTGTACATTCAGAGATAGGGTCCATTTGTCATCATGTTAGTAAAAAAGCACTACATTTCATGTACATGTTACACACCAGTTTCTATGGCTTCCCCAGGGCCACATAATGCCAACTGACACTGTGACATAGATGTTATCATTCTGAACACTTATTCTAAGGATGATATTTTTTTCCAGATTACATCCATAAAAGTCAACATTACACAGAAACAAGTCCCATATGACAATAGTGGAATATTACTCATCAGATTTATCTGATGACCCCATTGAGGCAAACTCAAAACTTTGAAGTGCCCCATGCCATGAAACAATGAATACAATCTCCAGACTAGCCAACCCATGTAGCAATAAGGGTTTTAACTGTAACCTCAAGCTGCAAACCTACAACCTATCCCTTAACACACTACATGTGACACTTGTCTCCTCTGCTTACAAACAGTCACTAAGTATTCCTCATGTTCTGCATTATCCTGCCAGCACTCTGCACTGTACTGCACTAGTACTCCTATAAAAAGTCATAATAAAGGCCCGGGATTCAGCAAGCAGCTGTGCAGGGATAAGTTATTCCTGCATGGCAGGGACCGTTCCTGTTCAGCACGGCAACGCACCATGCATATTTATGAAGGCGTGCTGCCATGCTCTAAAACGGACATGGTTCTGTGTATGAGCACAGGAGGTGTGTCTGAGATCATAGCTCTCACAATACACACGCCCCCTGCACTGCAGAATTGCCTTTTGGCAATTAAAAATGAGCGAGAATGCTCATAACACTCCCAACCCATCAGGAAAACAAAAATCTGTGGTCAAAGGCATAGGGACAATCATCCCTACCAATCATACCTCTCAACTGTACAGATTTTCGTAGAATGACCAGATTTTTGCCTCATATTTTTGGTGTGTTCCCCCTAAAATGTGTACCTTTCTGGCAAATAGCTGAGGATTGAAGTCATTAAATAATGACAAAATATTTGAGTTTAAGACTCCACACATCCTTCAGAAAATTCATGCTAATGTAAAACCTATTATTCTATCAACTTTTTAAGTTTGTAAGAGCAATATTTAAAACCTGTCCCTATTTGCCCCCCCATCATTTTAGGCTTTGTCCAGATATTTTGCTCTAAGAGGTTGAGAGGTATGCTACCAAGCCAAAACTTATTAGGATAGCACAGGTAGCATAAGCAGGTAGCGCACACCTCCCAATCCATCAGAGTAAGGAATGTGGACAAATCCAAAAGGGACAATTGTCCCACAAAGCAGAACATTGATAAAATAATAGGTTCAGCATTAGCAGGGATATTCTGAAGGGTACAGATAAAATAACACAACAAAACTTTTTTTTTTATAAATGTGATAAAGTTTAAGTGTAGCTGCGCAGATGTGCTAGTTGCTTAGCTACTCTTAGTCCAGCTTAAACAGCACAAGAAGTTAAATAGCAAGAGATATCCAACATAAACAGTATTGCAATAGTGTAGTGGTTAGAGTATATGCTTTGCGAGCAGCCATTTCCAGTTCGATCCCCACTGTAACCAATTCACATTTTACATGTGAATGCAGTACATAAACATTTCTTTTAGTATTACCTACTAAATAACATATATTTGTTAACCAGAGTACTGCATTAGGTCCAGATGTGAGGTGTCAGTTTAATAAAGTTATGAAATTCCCATATAAACACAAGTGCCCCATACAATATAGACACACATGAATAAATGTAATTAAAGCACATTGGGGGATGTCAGGGAAAGTAAACAAATCTATAATATGTAATGAATGATGAATCAATGCCATACAGCAGATAGTCTATAAAATGAAAAATAAGTAATGCTAAGCATTGCACAGCTCTGCTTACCAGGTGTAAGCATTGTGTAAATATGACTGCTAAGCAATGAATAGCCCAGCTAAGTGGATTTGCCCATTGGTAAGAAGTGCTATACCTGTCCCTTTAAGCAATGCCAACCTTAGCTAAGCAGGTTTGCCCATAGCTTAGCTTAGCTCAGCATATTCAAAACCATCCAATCATGGCAAAGGTAGGGAAATTGGCTGTATTTAAACCCCACAGACAGGAATACAGCTCATAACTGGTTGCAGCTTCCCACTGTAGGCAGAATAGCAGGAGTTGGAGAGGGATTGCGCTTCCAGGGGCAGTGCTGGGGCATACAGGACTCCTGGTAAAAAACCATGATGAGAGACTGCTGCAGGGCCAGTATCAGGGCTCCCAATATAAAGTGGAAGCCAGGGACCATCTTGCCCATGATCTCACCAGTGCCACTGGTATCCCTCAGACTGGTGAGCAGGTCAGGCACCACTATGCTGACTTGAAGCAGAGAAAGAAGGAAGAGTGAGTCCAAGAAGCAAGGCAGAGGGGTGATGTCCCAGCAGTGTGTAAGTAGTCATACCATTACTGTTTATTAAAGTCCAGCATGTGTATGTGATGGACAGGTATGCCTAAATATGTCTCTATTTCCTTTACAGCTGCAGCTGAGTGGGCTGTGAATCAGGAAGCTCATGCAAGTAGGCTGCAAATGCTGCATTGCGAGGCTGGTGAGTAACAATCCTGCTTGTAGTAGTCATACCAAATAAATATAAAGTAGTAGAAAGTCATCTGACAGTATAAAAACTGTTGTATGGGTTGTACTGAATAAACCAAACAATATGACAGTAATAGTCTCATATAGGTCATATTTAAATAAAACTGTAACTGCCTGGCAATAAAACTCAAAATCCAGGACTGGTTGTGTTTACTCTGGTATTGTATGGCATTTATTGTTGCATTCTCTGAATAGTAATGTTGTATTAGCCACTGTTACCCACACTGTGCTACATAAAAAAATGTCTAGAAATGTCTGTATAAGACTGTTGTAAGTACAAGATCTGACTGTACAACCAAGAGAGACTTAGAAAACACTGAAGGGATATACAGCAATATCCAAATAGCACACTCTACTGTGACTTAAATTGTTGTATTTTAGACAGACACAGCCATGGCTTGAATCCTGTGAGTGGTAGTAAGCCGTATGCATAATCACACCTCTCAACTGTACAGATTTTTCAGAATGTCCAGATAATTGGCCCATATTTTCTGTCTGTTCCTCTGTCCCCCTGACAAATCAGTGGAATGATCTCAGAATTGTAGTCACAAAATAATGGCATACATTTGATTGTCAACCTCTCACATATTCTTCTGATGTTAGTAGTATATGTGATATCATTAAAAGGAACTGGGGCATTTTGGATACTGTAGATGAATTAAGAAATGCCATAGATACTGTTCCACACTTTTCTTTTAAAAATAACAGATCCTTGAAAAGGCATCTGTGCTATAATACTTCTACTTTTAACAAGGTTTTACAGTTAGAGAGGCATGTCACTTTTAAATGCAGGAATTGCACAGCCTGTAAGTTTATACACTATATTCCTATTTACATGCACCCTAATATGCACTTTAAAATAGACACAAACTTTTATGCTGATCGCAGGGCTAAGAACATTGTTTATTTTAGTTACTGCACTTTCTGCCATGCTTTTTATGTAGGCATGAGTAATAGATAATTCAAAGACAGGGTGCTGGAACATCAGAGAGACATTAGAAACAAGAAAGACACTAATGCTCTTGCTAAGCATATTATGTGCCATGGACAGGAACATAATTTTAAATTCCTTGTGCTAGAGATCATTCCTGAGAGTTTACGAGGGGGAGATCTTAGGAATAGCACAGAATCTGCAGAGGAAAAATGGATTCTGTCTCTTAATGCTGATAAAATACCAGGTCTTACTGAAGTTGTCTCTCTTAAGCCTTTTTTAAAAGCTAGACCTCTCAAACACTTGAGTATAGCATTGTTTTTTATACACATTTTTTATATATACTTTTTATTTTTTTATGTTTCATTTGCCTGCTTTCTTGTTGTGACATTTTTCTCTAAGATAATTGATGCTTTTACGACTGCTTTAATTGACTAATTAACTTATGGTATTTAACTGCATTTGTTACTAGTTTAGAACAGCCTGATGAAGCGGTGAGAAAACACCGTGAAAGTGCTTACTCTCTTTTGTGTGCATTAAAGTTTATTGTTTTACCTTCAGCTGTGTTAGCTTCGGTACTTGTTTGTTTTTCTTAGTAGTTACTTGTTACTGTACCATTCAATTTTTATTCACAGCATACTTTTTATACCTCCCCAAGTATACCTACTATCCTTCCCCAACATCCCATTCTCACCTTAAAAAAAAGAAAAAGGGCTATCTGTTCCCCCCCAAAAAAATGTGTCACATACATAGCTCTCCATTTTGCACACATATCCACTGGGCACATGTAATCTGGTCTAATTGGCTTCACAACACATTATTGTTGTCCTCACCCCTCTCTCAGGGGTTTAAGTGTCCAAATCTACCTCCAAATTCATACATATGCACAACTGTTGCTGTATAAGAAATGGACAGCTATGGACCTTCCCTACACCTGTCCTGCACATCTCAAGCTACTTTCCATATTGTTTTTCCCTCTGCATGCCCCCTTTTTCACCACTTTCCTATCACCCTTTTTTCTTTTCTTCTAAAGAAATTAGCACGGGGTAAGCGGGAGTAAGCACTTTTAAGCAGTAGTAAGTGGGTTTAAGCCTGTGTGCATGGCAGCAAGCAATGGCTACACAGATTAAGCACTGTCAGGCTAACAGTCTGTAAGCATATTTAACCAGAAGTTAGCATTGCTTACCGTCACGCAAACCCACTTACAACTGCTTAAAACTGCCTTAATCACTCTGTATCCACAGCCCTTGTTCTGCCCAGCAACAAAATAATCAGCCCTTGCAAGTCTCAGACCCAGGACCCTGCACACCATAGCTACAGTGATTTACCACTAAGCCAGTTGAGCTGTACATAAATGTGATGTTTTCTCAAACATATCAAGCAGCACAGTCATTCAACAGTAGGGAAAATGTATTCATATATGTAGATGTATGTATGTATATATATATATGTGTGTGTGTGTGTGTGTGTGTGTGTGTGTGTGTGTGTGTGTGTGTGTGTGTGTGTGTGTGAGTAGACATACATGTATGCATATATATATATATATATATATATATGTGTGTGTGTGTGTGTGTGTGTGTGTGTGTGTGTGTGTATGTATATATATATATATATATATATATATATATATATATATATATATATATATATATATATATATATATATATATATATATATATATTGCATTTGCACATTGGATCCACACTCTGAACCTCTCACTGCAAAACATATGACCAAAGGCACTGTTAATGGGGGTGAAGAGGCCCAGAATATCAATCTCTTGTAATTATTGCCATTATCCCTTCCTCCACAGTTGAACTGATCTGCCTTGCAACACAATAACCAGCACTTGCAAGTCTTGAACCCAGGACCCTGCACAACATAGCCACAACAAGTTCACAGTAAGCCATCTCAGCTGTAAGATGTCAGGATGATTTCTCTAACATATCATGCAGAACAGTCAGTCTACCATAGGGAATGTACAATGTGGAAGCACTAAACATTCCAATGATACACACACACACACACACACACACACACACACACACACACACATATATATATATATATATATATATATATATATATATATATATACATACACACATACATACACATATAAATATGTAACTACTTATATATATATATATATATATATATATATATATATATATATATATATAAAGAGTATATATAGATGCTGCACATCATATCAAACTGCAATTATTCCTACAGTTGCCACCTTTTAAAATGGCCAATGTTTGATTCTTTCCTACAAATGAGAATTATTGCATGAAACATATACCCACACACAATGTAAAGGACATGACACCACACATAAGTTTGCATACATAAAAATGTTTATTTGTGTACTATTTCAGTTGTTTAGGCCATTTCTTATAGCAGTTAGGTGTTTGAAATACATAATAACTGATTAAACAAAACATATGATACAGTAATATGCAAAACATAGCATACTTTGCTGTCCAGGCTAAGGCCTTCAAGTAGTACAACAGTAAAAAAAAACACTTGCCTTGAAGATAAGACCCAATCAACAATTAATTACAGATGAAGTTCAGCAGCCTCCAATTGCACTTTGTACTCAACCCTTAGGGGGAAAAGTACTAGTTGTCACAATGTAAATGTATCTGTTACATAACAATGCTTAACTTAAAATGTCACTATCACACTGACAAACAGAACTGTGTGTAAGACAGTAGGCTCTAGCCCACCACTGTTTCCATGGTGAAATGTATGAAAATGTACAGCCATATGCCTTAATGTTTCTTACTACTGATATCCCTCACATGTTGTGACAGCCTAGATTAAAAACATTTAATACCCCTTCCCCATAAAATGTCTTACAAGGGCATATAACAGTGTTTTCTATACACTGACCTCCAGATTGTACAAGGTCACTCACATTTTGTCCAGCTGTAGCCCTCATATAAATGGACCCTACCCCACAATTTGTGTGGGAGTTCACAACATCACTGGAATGATAGCAGGAATGCCAGCACTAAATAATGATAGGCCATACCTCACAACCTCTTACTGCATGACATCTGGACAAAGGCTGGTATATAGGTGGAGGAGAGAGGCTGAAACACAGGGCTATATTTGGAATAATGCTGTTATACACTGTGAAAGTTGCTGGTGTTACAGGATTGGTTGCAACATACCCTTACTCGGGAATATGAAGTCAGAAACACAAATGGATGTTGCCATGTACTGATAGTATTCAACAGAGAGAATGCCACTGATATGTCAGAGACAAGACCTGTGTGATGAACAGACAAAACATAGCCAATCCTCTGGCCATCATGTGGATAGGCTCACAGTTGAGACCTATGCAGACAGACTGCATTCCATGCAAAACTAGCATGTACACACAAACCCTGTAAAACTAGCAGTATTCAATGCATATAACAACAATACTCACACACTGTCCCTAGGTCTGGAACCTTATACAAACATGTAGTTGGCCTGTGTCCGCAAGTCCTGTTGTAAGAGGTATTGCTACATGCTGTCTGTAACACTGCTGCCCACACACAGGAAGGATGTCTTCCATACAGGAAAGGTAAAGGGACAACGCCCACATGATGTAGTCATTTATAGTAGTGGGTTGCTATGACATTGGCTATTGGAAGTACTACACAGCTGGCTGCATGCAATTAGCAAGTGGGGAAGACCAATTGATGCAGAGGCCATCACCTGATCATGAGCATCACTTACAAAAGCCATGCTGCAACCTATTCAAACCAGCTCGATCCCTGTAGCGGAGAGAGAGAAACAATAATACTAATAAACAAAAATACTACAAAAAAAAAAAAAAACAAACAAGGAAGACATCCACGTGGTACACAGAAGAGAGACAATAATAAAATAAGTATGTGAAACATGTCAGCATGTAATTGAATGTAGTACTTGGTCTGTAATAATGGGATAGATGATGTTGAAAGATTTATATGTGCCATCAAGACTTGCTGTAATGATGTCCTGCTAAACAACTGCTATGAACATAGCATCTGGCCCTGTGGGTAGTGGGCCATACCTGTCAACTGTGCAGATCTGTGCAGACTGTCAAGATTTAAGCCATCATAGTGTTTGTTCTGTTCCTCCAAACATGTATATTAGTCTGGCAAATAGCTAAAGGTTGAAATAATTAAATCATGATAGATACATGAGTTTCAGACCCCATCACCTTCAGAACAGTCATGGTAATGTGAAATGTATCATGCACAAACTTCCTAGGTTTGTAATAGGCATATCTACGATCTGCCCCTATATATCCCCCCTCATGTTAGGCTGTGTCCACATGTGATGCTCTGTTTCATAGCAAGGCAGAACAGTGCAGCTGTGGAGTAAGGAGGTTCAGAGTGTGGATCCGATGTCTGAATGTACTCTCTCTCTCTCTCTATATATATATATATATATATAGAGAGAGAGAGAGAGAGAGAGAGGTATGTCTACATATATACAGACACACACACACATATATATATGCATATATATATATAAATATATATGTATATGTATCTATATATACATACACAAACACACACACACACACACACACACACACACACACACACACACACACACACACACATATATATATATATATATATATATATATAGAAATGTATGTCTACATATATACAAACACACACACACACACACACACACATATATATATATATATATATATATATATATATATATATATATATATACATTTCCCTACTGTTGAATGACTGTGCTGCATAATATGTTTGCGAAAACATCACACATATCTGCAGCTCAGATGGCTTAGTGGTAAATTGCTGTGGCTATGGTGTGCAGAGTCCTGGGTTAGACATTTGCAAGGGCTGATAATTTATTTGCTGACCAGAACAAGGGCTGTTGAATACAGAGTGATTAAGGCACCTGTAAGCAGTTGTAAGCAGGTGCTAAATGAACTCGTGTTGGGAACAGATTGACCTTTTTTGTTAAGGTGAGAGTAGGATGTTGGGGAAGGATAGTAGGTATATTTAGGGAGGTAGGTTGGATCGGAAGACAGACAAGACAGACAAAACAGCATAAAGGGGTGGTATATGACACATGTGTTGGGTAAACACATTGGACAGAGAGGGATGTTTGGAAATTGGAAGCCCATGAGTCCCCAGATGGAAACAGTGGGACTGAGTTCCCCACCCATGGGCAGTCACCACTGCACCTTCACGACCCTGAAGGTGGTTGTGTTGGGGGCTGAGCAGGAGGGGCAATCTAAGCCTCTAATTGCACCATGAGGGCCTCAAGCTGGTGTAGCAGATCCCCCAATTCCCTGTGGAGCTCCCTATGCACCAGAACCTGGATCTGACTTCAGGTGACAGGATCCTGTCTGTGCTCGCTCTCGGGGGGTGTTGAGCACCATCCTCTGAGGTGGTTCCATCTGAAGGTAGTGCAGGACCACCAGATGAGGAGGTTCCAGCGTGGGTCCCAGATGTGCTGTGGCCCGGTGCTACGGCCAGATGAGGTGGGAGAGGTGGTTCTGCTGGGAACAGCCTTCCCAATCATGAACATAGAACATATGTAGGTAGTAATAGTCAACACAATCCAGGATTAGTTATAACAGCATGTATAGATATTCCCATTAACCCAAAACACCAGATTTGGAACAGTTGCATAGCAAACAGAACACATGCATATATGGAACCACAGTGGCCATTACAGTGGCATGCAGGTTACATTGTTAGCAACAGGCCACCAATGATAGCATTTTAACATAGAACATGAATAGAAGCACATTTCAATATTTGTTGCACAATAGGATATATGTCCCAACAGTAGATTTGGTGTAAACATACCCATTGATTTGTGTGTTTAGATTATTGTTGCAGATATGGCGGGGGGGAGATGTCAATTAACAACTATTATATCCTTGCAGTATGAGGTCCTCATACCTTTTTTCCTGTTTATGTCTTCCAGGTATCATGCCCCGGGAGTGTCTCCCTGCTTATACTCCACAGGAGAATGAAATAATAATCAATGACCTTGTGCATCACCACAGAACCCTCTTTGGGTGTACGGCTCATGATCTGCAGGATAGGACTGCCCTGTGGAAAGTGCTCATCCACAGTTTAAACAATGAAAGCCTGCATAACCACAGTTATGAGTAGGTGTGACATTGTTGCACTGATCTCATCCACCATGCCCGTCAGTGTGCTGCTGCAGTTAGGAGGGACCAGCTAGCCACGGGTGGGGGTCATGCCATCCAGCCCCCACTGACACATGTTGAGAAGCTCATCGCCAGCCTTGGGCCCCTGCCTGCCAGCCAAGCCAGGAACCTGACAACAGCATTGTGGAGGTGGATACTACCCACACAATGGATGAAGAGTGTGCGGGTAAGTCCCCAGGGCACATTAGTAGACCACTGTTGCTTATCCATCTTCATCTGTAAAGTATCTTCATGCATATGTCAGATAACATAGTCTTTTGCTGCAGTGTAGTAATGAACATATGTGCATAATCTCTAGTATTGTGGGTTTGTACTGTTGATGTACTGAAATGCTGTTCCCACCATGTACCAATGACACAGGTGTGACTACTGACATTACATCTCTCACACAACTATATAGGTCCCTCTGGTATACCTCTGGGGCAGCAGGCTGTAGCTGGTGAGTATGGATATTTTTTTGTTCAGGTTTGCCAATACACCAGCCATGTTATGGCCATGGTATTTACCATGCACACATTTAACACACCTACCTATAATGCATGCTGTACATGTTCACTTATTGTTGCTGTTAACTCTACTGCATCACAGTGGTCACCATGGTGGCATATCTGAAGGGTATGTAAGAGTCCTGCAGTATACCTAACAACCTGTCAGTGCAAAATGTGTGGACAGAGATGAACATAATGGTGGGACAAATAGCCTACAGTAGGGACATGTCTGAAACATTACTCTTATACAGTGGCTAGAACAGTGTATACACCACTATTACAATTGCAACTGTTACAGATCTACACAACGGCATATCACAATACCACATTCTACACCTTTTACAACCTGTAATGTGATCCTAACATGAGCAATGAATGTGTAATATGGAATCCTATGTTAGGACAACAAATATGGGGAATACATACTTTAACAAACACTGGAAGCATATGTGTGCACACACTCCAAATAACATATTGTGGAAGCAGCTTTTGAGGTACTGACAGCATTCATTCTTCTTGAGTACACACCTTCCATCAAGTACAGGGCCTCAGTGTCACACCAAGTAATGATCTGCTGTCCAAGAAGTATGTCCATGACATTTGCCCACTCACCTGTAACAGAGGCAGCCATGGCTTGCACACATCTTATAAACCATGGAATAGATCCCATATCCAAAAGGTAGCACTCAAGAGTGGGAGGCGTAGCCTTACCTCACCATTGCATATACCATGGCAAACAGTGCAGTCATGTATGTGACTGTGAAGTATGGGACAACATTAATGTAGAAAATAAACAGATGCCCATCCAAGACAGATGACAACACATGTTGCAAATTGGTCATGGAGGCTGCCCAGAAACATGCAGCAACACTGAGGGACTTGCAGGAATGTCTAGCACGTACTGTCTGTGCAGTACCCGTATCAACAATTGCCTGGACTCTGCATAAGTGTGGCCTATTGGTTAGGGTAATCAGATGGAAGAGTTGTTCCATAGGAAATATCATCAAGGGCTCTCTACAGGTAGCATATGCATAACATCAAGTCTTCCAAAGGCATGTGTTGCAATGTGTAATGGTGTACCAAGACCAAGGCTGAAACCTACAGACAGCATTAATAAAGATACATGTGCTGCACAAGCAACACCTCACTCCACCTCAGGCCCACCATCCCCATCTGTACCTTGCTGGTGTCAGTGTACACCTTTAGGTTTGCTGTTCATTAGCAGGAACTACGCTGGTAGACATGGTGTTCTGAATTTGGAACATTGCAAAATGATACTTATGTGTGGCCCATAGTTGTCAAACATCTGCAAAAAGGCTGACGATGGGGAGGGATGTCATCCTGAAACACAACAGTGAACTAAAACATACATACAAAGCTCACTAAGAATGGCTGTATCTGACCACAGTCAAGGTCATGAATTGTACCAGACATAACCCTGACTCCACAGCAATAGTGAAGGCACTGTGTGACCTCCAAGGGGTGTGCACATGAGCTGACCTTGCAATCGGCAGAGTTGGGGGGCATTTGTAGGGCAGAGTGACCAAATAATGCTAAGTGAAGATGGGCCATGCTAGTATACTCCTTCCAGGAATAGTGACTGCTGTAGTTCACTTAACAGGTGCTGCAACAAACCATCATGTTAAGGGTGTGCACACTTATGCAACACACATATTGTATGCATCTTAATCAGCATCTGCACAACTAACACATTTGTTTGATACTGCATTTGACTGCACAGGTCATATGTCACATATCAGGTGTGTGTAATGTTAACATATGCAGTACTGTGGCTCCATTGCATATCAGAGAAGAGGCTGGCATGTCAATAAGGATGTGTACACTCCTTATAGCCACAGTAAGCTTTGAAAATTGTCAGTGTAATTGGATTTTATTGCTTATACATGCACTGCTGCTGATGAGATCTGCAAATCAGAGGTCAGGCATTCACTATTGACATATGTCCTCATATCATCCCAGGTATGTGCCAGACAAACACATGGGGCTGTGAGCAACAGAGCAAACATAACTGCCACACATATACACATTCAGCAATTATACTTGTGAGGTATGGTGCACAGTACATGACAGGGTGCTGAACAGGTGCACAGCAATACTGTGTACAAGGGTGCAGTTTTTCCAGGGGAAAGGGCATCACCTACTAACCCAACTCATGCATCACAGAGATGTATAATGTTGGTAACAGGGATTGAGTATAGCTGTGGTGCATGCTGTTGAGTGCCATATGTCATGCATGTTGACTGTTGGGTAATGAGATGTCTGTGTAATATCTTTGTGCCACCTCACCTATAAGTGTGTGTGTGTGTGTGTGTGTGTGTGTGTGTGTGTGTGTGTGTGTGTGTGTGTGTGTGTGTGTGTGTGTGTGTGTGTCTGTGTATCTGTGTGTGTGTGTGTGTGTGTGTGTGTGTGTGTGTGTGTGTGTGTGTGTGTGTGTGTGAGTAGAGGTAAGCAATGACGTACAGATCTTAAATTACGTTTTTTGTTTTTCTTCACAGGTGACGAAATGGGTCAGGGTCCCTCCTGCAGGCAAACTGGTGTTAGTGTCCATACAGACTCTGACAATGATGATAGGTATGGTGAGGCACAGGCAGGGTTGTCAGGGGCTGAAGCTGTGCCATCGGTTGACATCCCACTTTTATCCACCCCATCCCTGCACACAGTCACAATGCCCATACATACCCCATCACCAGTGGCCATAGATGAAGGATAGTTGTTGGGTGGTGGCATGGGACAGGACAGTGTAGTAACTATGGCAAGTGTGTCTGTACACAGCAGCCATAGCCGGATGACCGTCAAGGTACCACACAGGCAGATGTACAGGGGTAATCATAGGAGGGCTGCTGGCCATCATGCCCCTGCAGAAGTGCCACATCAGGTGTCACCAGATGCATGTTTCAGGCCATCATGGAGGCACAGGTATGTATGGAACGTTATACTTGACGGAGTCTGAGGCTCCAGAGGGCTACTCATTCTGCTGTACTTGACAACATCTTGCAGGTGCCCACCATTATTTTGCAGAGGTCCTGGATAGACAGTTGGGTGAGATGGTGGGAATCCTTGACTGTGCAATGTCTGTGTTAGAGGATAAGGTGGGAGTAGGGTGACAGCCACGTGGATGTAAGTCAGCAACACCAACAGGTGGTGGTCTACGTGGATGTGCAACAAGTCACAGCCACTCCCATAGTGGCAGTATCAGCACCAGCACTCAGGGGGGGTGCTGTCCACACCACAACACAGCAGGCCACACGCATGTGGTTCTGGCTGGTCCCAACAGGGATCTGGATCCAGTGGACATTTGTCATCATCAGGGGAGAGTACCATATCTAGCCTTGTATGTGGTAGTGCCCGTGGAACTCCTGGCAGGCACAGTTCTCATGTCCGTGGCCAGAGATGGTGAACTGCACACCCTACAATGTACAGCCTGCAGCTGTCCAACAAACCCCTGTATAGAACAGCCACATGGCAGAACTGTGTGCACACACACACACACACACACACACACACACACACACACACACACACACACACACACACACATCACCAACACAGCTAGGGCATATCCATACCTACACACACCACATCTGCACAGCCCAATTGATAACGAAACCCCCTAACACACACATGATGTCAAACAAACGTCTCAGCCTAGGTCTCTGGCAAACCCACAACACACCCTGTGCATATGATGATACCTGTGCCACATCCCTGTCATCCATACCATAGATGCAGGGACAGGCTAATATGGTTCTGATGCACAGGATGAATGTACTAAGGTTTAGCAATGTAATGCTGTGTAACATGTTTTCAGCTGAAAAGTTTAATGCTCACGTCAGAATGTGTAGCTGTCCAGCTATGATGCATTATAGCTGTTATTAATATTGACTGATTGTGGTCTCCATAATGTATTCAGTTTGTGTTGTAGGTGTCTATGTGTCAGCAGGATGTTGGTCTGCTGCTGTTTCCTACCAGGGGTATGGCACTGTGGTGACACATTGACTGTGTCATATCCTGGGTAGAGCTGAACACAAGTGACAGGTCTGTATAATCTAGGGTTTTGTGAAGAATGTAAAGGGTTTTATGTTGGAAAAACAGAGCGGGTTTTAAGAAGAAGGGTGTATGAACACCTGAATGACATCAGTAACCATAAGGAAAGCAATGCTTTTTATAAACATCTGTTGGCATGTGAAAATATGCATTTAAGGTTTATTGTTCTTGAGCAAGTTGCCCCTGAAGTTAGAAGTGGCAACTGGGAAACTAAACTAGAATACCGTGAACTACTTTGGCAACTTAAATTGGATGCTAGTAGGTTTCCCGGTATGAATGAGAACATTAACATTAATAGTGTTTTAAAAATGAGACAAGCTAGACTTTAAAGGTGGAAATAATCTGTCTAATAGAGGTCTGTTTGGGTTTGTATTACGACTTTAATGACATGCTTTTAAAAGTAAAAGCACAAAAGAAAAACAGGAAGAAGTTTGGAGTTTTAATGGGGGTATGTTTATTTGTTCTGGGAATATGGTCAACTAACATAATAGTGCTGCTTTATCCTTTTGACACAAGATTGTTTTATAAAAATTTTATATGAACCTTATATTTTTACACTTCTATATCTTCATACTTTTATAACTCTTTGTATTTCACTTTAAAATATTAACAAGTATTAATTAACTGAAACATGTGATCTTGTTTAGAGTATAAATGAAATGGTATGAGTTACCAAACTGTTTTACCTTGAGAAAGCCCGGTAGTGACTGGGAGAAAGCACTTGGTTTTAATTTGGAGATCTAATAAAAGCTTTTCAATAAGCTGCGTTTGTGTTGGTATTGGCCATGCAAAGGATTTACAGCATTATATTTAATTGTTGCTTTCCGGGTCCTGTTGTGCTGGACTTTGTTTTTTTTGGCTTGGGCTACATTTTTTTCTGACTTTACAGGTCTGTATAACAGTTACTGCATGTGCCACATGGCTGATAGGTCTGAGGAGTGTATACAGGTGACTTCATGGTAGCTGATGTCAGCAGCCCTTCTACAGTGGATAATGATAAGTGTACTGGGTGGCACACACCACATGTTTATGTATAACATACACACACAGAGGCTTTGGTGTTGATGCAGTACACAGAGAATACTGTACACATGGACGTACTTAATTTTGCAGTGAATCCATTTTAGTCTATGTAATTCCACCAAAACAAAACAGGCAAAACATCACATCAATAAATAATCAGTCTGCTAGTTTAATGCAATTGACGATGATACTGGCAAGGTATATGTCCTCTTCCCCAATGTAGTGCAATCCTGGAGTTGATAAACATAGGTATGCTGGTGTGGGTGGCACAGCCCTCCACTTTGGAAGGTGTGGGGTGGCATAGAACTGCACATAGTGTGATTGAGAACTACTTAACCTGTTAACATAAACTGTACAGTATTACAACAGACTAAGCGGGAAGATACACACAACAATAACTCCAATGAGGGTGGCTGTACCCACAACATCCACACCAACTATATATATATATATATATATATATATATATATATATATATATATATATATACACATACACATACATATATATATATATATATATATATATATATATATATATATATATATATATATATATATATATACATACATATATATATATATATATATATATATATATATATATATATATATATAGTTTTTCTGGTATATCTTTAAAATCTGGCAAGTGTTTATTTACTGCATTGCTCTCTTGCTTAGGTTTCTTAGCTATAAATCTTAGTTCATTCTGAAGTATGCTACTTTACCCCCCCACCAAACCTTTCTGAATGCATTATTATATAATAACTGCCTGTTGTTGCCTTCATGCTTACCCTAGAATTTCTGCTTTTCTGTTTTCCTAGTTGAACTCTACAGTTCCCTACAAAACGGTGTCTACAGGACTGCAATCAGTTTCTCTCAACATTTAAACAGAGTAGGTTACACACAAAAAGCATTTGTTAAGCTTTTACTTACAGTGCTTTGTAATTAAACAGGTCACCATATTGGTCAGCCATAGGGCTCTTTGTTTCTACTTGAGTGGTTGCCTCCTTCCCCTGTAACTGAAGTAAATTGACTCTTACATTAATAGCTGTAATACTTACCTTATAGCTTTAGGACACCTTAGGAAACCTTGTAAACTGCAATAGCCCCGCTATGTTCGCCCTCGCTATGCTAGGGCTCTCTTCGCTCCCCTCCCTGCCCCCAATTTCCTCCCGCCCCCAGTACCTCTAAATTTATAGTACTATAGCCACTCCCCCACTTTCTAGATCCTATCTGCTTTCATCTGGGATAATTCCACCCACCCCCATTCTACTACCTACATTGTAATAGCACCTATTAGCTTTCATCTGGCATTCTCCCATCCCCCTTCCAGTACCTTTACCTCATCACTCTATCTTCTGGTGTTGCATCACCAGGTAAAACAGTTCCTTCACTCACTAGCTGAATCACATATAATGATATACTCCTCTTTACTACCCCTCTTGTTCACACCATACCTCCTTACCTTGTATGAAAACCAGTTTCTCATGGGATTTTAGGTCCCAAAAGGCCATACTATCACCCCAGCTGTAAATCCTTCCACATTCAACCATACTTACAGTACCAGATCCTATCCAACATCTTGTTCAGTCTATCAACATCTCAACCCCAGGCACATTAGCTCTAGATCTAAACACTACCACAAACTAATAAACAAATTCCTGAAGTTCATCACCAAGTATAGACTCAACCTAATACTTGGTGGTGATATTCACCTCAACCCTGGCCCACTCACTTCAGATACACATACCCCCTCTACTTGTAATCTAAGCTACAAACCTACAATTAATAGGCCAACTAACTCTCTCCTAGTCTGTCATCTCAATATTAGAAGCATTAATAACAAGGTACATGAATTGCATGCACTTCTGGATGTCCACTCCCCTGAGATTCTCTGTTTATCTGAAACCTGGTTAAAACCTAACGCTAAAGACAATGAAGTGTTACCACCTGGGTACAACATACAAAGGCTGGATTGTGCTTCGAGGAAGGGGGGTGGGGTAGCTGTACTCTATAAATCTGAGTTGAATGTCACCATAGATGTAATACAACCTCCTCAGATTAATAACTCAGAGATTCTTGCCACCAAATTGCAACTTAATAAAAATAAATGCATTAATATCATCTGTATGTACATTCCCCCAGGTAACAATATATCTACATTTGAAGATATCCTGTACTGGCTATCATGTCACTATCCCCAAGAAACCCTACTACTTGGAGACTTTAACATAGACTGGGGCACCTGTTCCTTAGAATCCCCAACCACCCATATTAACCTGCATGCATTTACACAAATCATATCCACCCCTACCAGGATAGGTAAATCCAACCAAAAAGAAAGTATACTTGACTGGGTACTCATAAACAGTCACCCCCAACTGTACACCTCTGGTACCCTCCTTAATGGCCTAAGCGATCACCTTCTCACATATGTAATTAAGCACAAAACCATTAATTCCCAACAACCCTTACTCAGAAAGGTTAGAAACAATAAAAACTTTGACCCTGCCAAATTCCAACAAGAACTAAACTCATGTAATTGGTCTATTCTGAAACACCTAACAACAAATTCCTTGAGATCCTTGATTTGCATGCACCTGTTCGTTCAAAGAGAACCAAGGCAAAACTGCACCATGGCTTTCTATAGAGTCTAAACTCAAAATTACCCTTAGAAACAAAGCATGGGCTTTATGTTCTTCTAAAGACCCTCAAGATCACATTAAATACAGGCAATCCAGGAACGAAACCAAAAAATCAATTTTACAAGGCAAAAAACAATACTACTGTAATTTACAGACAGTAAACCAAAATAACCCTCAGAAGTTTTGGGCAGGTTTAAATAATCTACTACATCCTGGACAAACTTTAACCCCAATCCCTGCTACTACTATTGATAAAACCCCTGAAGATGTTTCTGATAGTTTTAACCATTTCTTTACTGAGACAATTCAAGCCCTAGCTAGCCAACTACCTCCTAGCTCCCCTGGTCCTGAAAGTAGCACCCCTAGAAACCTACTTGCGTTCAGCTTCCAACCAGTCACCACTTCACTTATCCGTACCTTGATTAAAAAATTAAAATCCACTACACTTTCTGCTGATCAACTCCCTGCCAAGTACCTACAAAAATCAGCTGATGCTATTGCTTATCCCGTCTCAATACTAATCAATAGAACCATAGTAGAAGCTAAAATTCCCACCATCTGGAAAATATCCTATGTAATCCCACTTCACAAAAGAGGCAGCTCTACTGAATTCTCCAATTACAGGCCAATAGCTATACTCTCTCCACTTGCAAAGATTATGGAAAAATGTATTCATAGACAACTCATGCACCACCTAATCCAAAATCGCCTTATGGCAGACACTCAGCATGGCTTCCGTCCTCATCACAGCACTAATTCAGCCCTCCTAGCCTTTACTAACACCATAAACCATAACCACAACAATAATTATATATCCTCAGCCCTCTTTTTGGATCTTTCCAAGGCATTTGATATGGTTGATCACCAACTTTTAATCTACACCCTGCAAACATTCTGTCTAGATACTGGAGCCCTCCAATGGTTTCAATCCTACCTGAATGGTCGACAGCAGGCTGTCCTCTGGCAGAACAAACTCTCTAACCTTCTACCTAACACCCTCAGAGTACCACAAGGCTCTATACTAGGGCCCTTGCTGTTCTCCATCTTCATTAACGACCTTTATACTGTCATCCATAAAGTCAGCTGTATCCAATATGCTGATGACTCTACTCTGATTTGCTCAGCCACATCTCCAGTAGAGTTATGGTCAGCTACCCAGACCACCTTTAATACAATAGAAAACTGGCTTTCTGAACATCGTCTGATCCTAAATCCCAAAAAAACTAAAATGCTGTTATTTTCGCCAACACGTAGGTCTACCGCTTTCACCTTTACCATAAAATCAAATGATGGCACAATAATCTCCCCTGACCCATCTACAAAACTATTAGGTGTCATCATAGACAATAATCTAAAATTTGACCTACATGTTAACCAAACTATCAAAACCATCAATAAAAAACTAGGGTCACTTTACAGAATAAAAGCCTTCCTAACCCCTCCAGCTAAAATTGCCATAGCTCGCTCTCACCTTCTTTCAACCCTTCTGTATGCATCCCCTCTACTCTTGAATTTGAACAAAACTGTCCTTAACAAACTCTCAATTTGCTACAACCACATTGCCAGGTTTGCCACTGGGCTGCCTTTTAGGACACATCATTGCATCAATCTAAATCAGCTTGATTGGCTTGAACTACCCAGCCTAATCCAGTATAACCAAATGATTATGGCCTATAAAATCCTCTATAATCCGAACAATACTCCTGCACTTAAAAATATTATCACCCCCTATAACAATCCTAGACCGCTTTGATCCTCTAACAAACTACTAATTCAGACTAGCAAAATTAATAACACAGCTGGTGATTCTCTCTTTGCAAACTCTGTAAGTAGATCCTGGAACTCTCTTCCAGCTGATATTACCTTACTTTCCACCTTAGGTCAATTTAAAACTAGACCCAAACAACATTTGTCACTTAACTGGCTATGTCAATGTATCAAGCCTGGCTAACTCTCTCTAGAATGTGTAAAAATCTGTTAACCAGTTTACTGTGTAATTTAATTTAATCCTGACTTGTGCTCAGGATTAACTGTAACCTGTGGAACTTGTTTAACTTGCTTACTTATGTAATCTCTGTAAATAGTCTGTTTGTAATATGTAATGCTGGTATTATGTAATGTTATATCTGCTTACCCTTGGAGCTTTACTCCCCGAGCCTCCGCTGAAAATGGACATGCATCCAGTCGGACTATCCCGGTCAACAAATGTAAAATAAAAATAAATATATATATATATATATATATATATATATATATATATATATATATATATATATCAAGTAACAAAACCCAAGATGGATGTAGCGTGGTAAAACTTTCCAATTAAGTCCAACAAGAGAACCGTTTATATAAAACAAAATAGCATTTAATGATGAAAAAACGTTAGCGCTATCGAGGTAACCCTCTTCTTCAGACGTTATACATTTAAAACCATTGAATCACGTTTATATCCCTCTAACAGAACGTCATATCCTATAGCCTGCAAGGTGAACATTACATCATTTCCTATCACATGAAGTAAACATTCCTAACAGTAAAAACCTCAAAAATACAAGACAGCTAACACATATCATAAAATTCGTTCTGTCCATTCATATTACCCTTATACAAACTGCCTAATTTTTAATAAATGGGATTAATGACAAATATTCAACATATATAGAAAACAACATTTATCGTTGACGCTATTATATTCTTACTAATGAATATTCACTGTCCTTCATTACACAACTCATTGAATGGACCTAATTTTTAATAGACCTAGTTTTTAATGTAGGCTTAAGTGGTACGAAGTCATTTAAACCTCGTCCACGATGGGCAGCCAACCTGAGAATCCACTCAGATTCTGCCAACTCGGTAGAATTAACTAAGTCACCACCCCTAATCCTAATGGGCAGTACCTGTAGTACTTGAAACAAAAAGTCATGATTCTCATTCAGAATTCTATGTTTGGCAATTGCACTGTACGTATCAGATCTTGTGAAGCAGTAGGAATGGTCCCTGATTCGTTCGCGCAGAGACCTATTGGTCTTCCCCACGTAAAACGCGAAACAAGTTTGGCAACTTGCCACATACACCAGGTTCCTAGTGCAGCAGTCTGCTCTACACCTAATCTGCCACAGTTTACCATCGTTTGGGTTCCTAAAGAACCTCGATCGATCTACATACTTACATTGTGCACATGAACCACATATTTTTGTGCCAAGATCTAATGGTGACATATCATTCTGACTATTCCCACACAAACTAGGAAAACACAGTATTTGCTTCATATTTTCAAGGTTATTGTAAGTGTATCTAGGACAATTGCCCACAATGTTATGAATATCATTGTCTGCTGTTAAAATGTTCCAGTTGTCGAACAAAATCTTTTGGACAGCATGTACATTCTTGGCATACGGGAGGACCACAGGTAACCTCATTGGTACAGATGACCTATTTGTGATGGTTCTCTCTGTGTTGGACACAGAGTAATATGGTCTCCCCCTACTTTGTCTTAACCTAGTGGCTTCATTCGTTACAGGGTTCAAGACAGACTTATCATAACCCCTACTACAAAAATTGTCCTCCAAGCATTGTAGCTCTTTATAAAATATGTTGTCATCGGAGCAAAGTCGAGATGTTCTCAAAACTTGCCCTTTGACTATATTACTAAATGTGTCTGGTTGGTGCATGCTATCTGTGGCCAAATATGTGGCCCTATAACAGTCCTTTCTGTATATACTGGTTCCAAATTTACCGGACTCTTTGTAGACAACAGTGTCTAAATAATTGATTCTATGATCAGAATGCTCGATTGTAAACCTCAAAAAACCATCTAGGTTGTTCACATGTCTAAAAAACTCCTCTAGTGACTCAACAGTACCAGCCCATAGGAGAAAGAGGTCATCCACAAACCGTCTATAGAAGACGATGCTGGAACATGTTAAGATGACCTCTCTCTCCCAAGCCACCATCACCAAATTGGCGTAGGAGTTGGCACAGCTGGTACCCATTATTAAACTCAATTCCACCACAGCATCCATCCACGAAAACCAAATATGCGAAACGTTTACCCAAGACGTCCCAAGGTAGTTAAATCAAGTAACAAAACTCAAGATGGATGTAGCGTGGTAAAACTTTCCAATTAAGTCCAACAAGAGAACCGTTTATATAAAACAAAACAGCATTTAATGATGAAAAAACGTTAGCGCTATCGAGGTAACCCTCTTCTTCAGACGTTATCATATCATAAAATTCGTTCTGTCCATTCATATTACCCTTATACAAACTGCCTAATTTTTAATAAATGGGATTAATGACAAATATTCAACATATATAGAAAACAACATTTAGTCCACAAAAATGCTTTTACACCGTTGTTTAGACCAATTGTGGCTGGAGAGGGCTGGAGTACACAGCCCCTCTCGATTTATTTGGACAGTAAACTGAAGCAAGTTTTATCACAAGTTAAATATGTCCTTAAAGACACAGGTCAGTTTTTGACTGATTTATATAGTTTCACTAAAGATTTGACAAGTGTGGCCGGGTTAGAGTTAGTGACGATGGACGTCAATTCCTTATTCACTTGTATACCAAATGACACAGGTGTAGGGATAGTGAATAAATTGCTGAGGGAGATGTTTTCTGACACAGAGACTGATTTACTGACATTATTGTTAGAAACGGTGTTAGAGAACAATTTCTTTGTGTTCATGGAACAACCATACAGGCAATCCACAGGAGTGGCGATGGGTACCAGATGTGCCAACTCCTACGCCAATTTGGTGATGGTGGCTTGGGAGAGAGAGGTCATCTTAACATGTTCCAGCATCGTCTTCTATAGACGGTTTGTGGATGACCTCTTTCTCCTATGGGCTGGTACTGTTGAGTCACTAGAGGAGTTTTTTAGACATGTGAACAACCTAGATGGTTTTTTGAGGTTTACAATCGAGCATTCTGATCATAGAATCAATTATTTAGACACTGTTGTCTACAAAGAGTCCGGTAAATTTGGAACCAGTATATACAGAAAGGACTGTTATAGGGCCACATATTTGGCCACAGATAGCATGCACCAACCAGACACATTTAGTAATATAGTCAAAGGGCAAGTTTTGAGAACATCTCGACTTTGCTCCGATGACAACATATTTTATAAAGAGCTACAATGCTTGGAGGACAATTTTTGTAGTAGGGGTTAAGATAAGTCTGTCTTGAACCCTGTAACGAATGAAGCCACTAGGTTAAGACAAAGTAGGGGGAGACCATATTACTCTGAGTCCAACACAGAGAGTACGATCACAAATAGGTCATCTTTACCATTGAGGTTACCTGTGGTTCTTCCTTATGCCAAGGATGTACATGCTGTTGAGAAGATTTTATTTGATAATTGGAATATCTTAACAGCAGACAATGATATTCACAACATTGTGGGCAATTGTCCTAGGTATACTTACAATAATCTTAAGAACATGAAGCAAATATTATGTTTTCCTAGTTTGTGTGGGAATAGTCAGAATGATATGTCACCATTAGATCTTGGCACTAAAATATGTGGTTCATGTGCACAATGTAAGTACGTAGATCGATCGAGGTTCTTTAGGAACCCGAACGATGGTAAACTTTGGCAGATTAGGTGTAGAGCAGATTGTTGCACCAGGAATCTGGTGTATGTGGCAAGTTGTCAAATCTGTTTCGTGTTTTACGTGGGGAAGACCAATAGGTCTCTGCGTGAACGAATCAGAGACCATTTATACTGCTTCACGAGATCTGATACTTACAGTGCAATTGCCAAACACATGATTCTCAATGAGAATCATGATTTTTTGTTTCAAGTACTACAGGTATTACCCATTAGGATCAGGGGTGGTGATTTAGTCAATTCTACCGAGTTGGCAGAATCTGAGTGGATTCTCAGGTTGGCTGCCCATCGTGGACGAGGTTTAAATGACTTCGTACCACTTAAGCCTACATTAAAAACTAGGTCTATTAAAAATTAGGTCCATTCAATGAGTTGTGTAATGAAGGACAGTGAATATTCATTAGTAAGAATATAATAGCGTCAACGATAAATGTTGTTTTCTATATATGTTGAATATTTGTCATTAATCCCATTTATTAAAAATTAGGCAGTTTGTATAAGGGTAATATGAATGGACAGAACGAATTTTATGATATGTGTTAGCTGTCTTGTATTTTTGAGGTTTTTACTGTTAGGAATGTCTACTTCATGTGATAGGAAATGATGTAATGTTCACCTTGCAGGCTATAGGATATGACGTTCTGTTAGAGGGATATAAACGTGATTCAATGGTTTTAAATGTATAACGTCTGAAGAAGAGGCTTACCTCGATAGCGCTAACGTTTTTTCATCATTAAATGCTGTTTTGTTTTATATAAACGGTTCTCTTGTTGGACTTAATTGGAAAGTTTTACCACGCTACATCCATCTTGGGTTTTGTTACTTGATTTAACTACCTTGGGACGTCTTGGGTAAACGTTTCGCATATATATATATATATATATATATATATATATATATATATATACCAACTCCAGTATTGCTGCACAGCTGTACAGTGGGAAGAGGGCATTTAAACATCTACTACTAGTTTTGATGGAATGAATTTCCACAAGATGATTCCTTTGAAATGTTAGCATTTGCCAGTCAGTTCTTGGACAGATGACCTCCTGGGACATGTATTTTCTGCAAACTGAAGTAGATCTCTTCACATACACACACACTTACTTGGCAACTGAGAGAAGAGCCCCTATCTATGTACTTATTGCTACTAATGTGTCTGGCCTTAATTGCACACACCACACAGCTTTTAGGATGAGGTGTGTCCTGAGTTTCTTGTTAAGTGAAGAACATCAGCAGGCCTTGTACAGTATGGTAATGGGGGATCTACTGGGTGTTAATGAACAATACATAGTATGAAATACTGCATATACACATTGACAAACACATAACAGTCATAAACACATCTGAGAAATGGGTTTATCAGTGCTAACTACCTTGTCAGTGAGTCCATTCTGTTGCAGATAATTTGCACATAGCACATGCATCATTGGGCTGGATAGTGTAATCGGTTACCTGAATGGTTGATGGTGACAGTGGTCCTCATACATTGGACCTTGGGACATGTACATGGGGGTACCCTGGTGTAAAGAAAGTATACCCAGCACCCACACCCGCAGTGGATATTTTACTCACTGAAACCCATGATAATACTCTGACATACCCACAATCACACATTGACCAGAACTGCAATACAACCCCTCGTCTATCTCATCAGTGCTACTAAAGGGATATGCATTTATCGCACATGCCACAGGGATAGTAGGGTGAGGGTTTGTCATGGGTCTCCTAATGTCAGCAACATCAATATCCCTTATAATGTATGGCAATGTGTATTGTATTTGGAGAATGTGGCTTCAGGATGCTGTATCCTACAAATATACACACTTGCACACATACATACACTTGCCAGGACTCAGAGGGTAAACCATGCCTATCTACCCATTTGTACAACAGTATTGGGCTGGTACTGCAAGCTCCAGGTAGCCCATAGGGTGAAGAGTGTAACAAGGTACATTTAATGTCCATTACAGCAGCAGCTATTTCTAACTGAATTGTGCCAGACATAACCCTAATTATGGCAATGGGGGGTGTAGTGGGTAAGAAGGCCCTCAGGGTATTATCAACTACAAGTTTACAAACACACATACATTGTTATTCTCAGTAATGCACACTGACACACTTGTCAGTACTGGGGTCCATAGGTGCAGGTGTTCCTAGCTGTGTACCAGGATAATGTCCATGGAGAGATGACAAGAGTAGGGGATGTGAGTACAGTGGTATCATGCCACCTGACATTTGTCAGCAT
>NC_056748.1:186041310-186063810 GCF_019279795.1 Protopterus annectens | reverse complement strand
TCAGCAGGCGTGTTAAAGTAGGGAAATGGGAGGTGTAGTAGTGACTGTGAATGGCTTCAAAATCATTAATCTCTACAAACACACACACACACACACACACACACACACACACACACACACACACACACACACACACACACACACTTGCCAGTACTGAGATGCATAGGTTCATTGCTTCACAGGTGTGTAGTAGGTGAATGGGCCTGAAGGCTGTACAAGGCTAGGCAAAGGGAATACCTTGGCATCAGGCCACATGACAATGGTCTCCAGTGTGTCTTAGGGGTGTAGTCCCTGGAGTGGTCCCCACAGGTGGGTATTGTATTCACCATTCACTCATCTGGGTTACTATTGTGGGTGGCCAGTGATGTGCACTGCTTCCCATGTATGTGAGCTATATTCCATAACATGGACAGTGTCTGGGTTATGCACATGTCCCACATGCATGTTCTCTGACGTGTGGAAGTGTACTTGAGGTCTCTGGGGCATGTTGTGTGGACAGATTGTTATCTTCTGATGTAGCATTCCTGTTCTCATTTGGTGAGACCTGGCTATGGAACTGAGGTCGTGCTTGCACCTACATTGACAGCATGATACAGGTATTCAGTGGAGTTAGTGGCATCTGTCCATACAGGGCATATGTATAAGGAATGGTATTCCCTTTGTAGGTTACATTTGCAGACTCTACAGTTGTTGCAGGTGTCCAGTGGGAAACATAGCAAAAGGACCACTGTAAGCATTTATTTGCCTACTGCAGGGATGGAACAGGATGCCATGTCCTTTTACTTGCTGGATAACACACACTCAGTCAGGAGATGTAACATATCACAGTACTTTCTGATGTCAGTGGCACTGTTGTGTCAATGGGCATGTAGTCCATTGCAATCACACCGTGGTTACTGTCTGTAAGGCAATATACAGGGAACTACCAATATAGTGGTTCTTGCCTAGCCAAGTGTGTTTGTGTATGAGACATGGGTGGAGAGTGTTCTCTGAGTAATAGAAGGGTTGCCTATATTGTTCACCAATTCATAATGTCACATGTAGGGCTATGGATTGTCTACACCAGCCTCTCTAGTGTTTGACATCTGTTGTCCTTGTAAGGTGGACATCATGACATATACTAGGTCCTCAACATAATTATTTAGCAAAACCCATCCCACAATACATCCTGTTATTGCACAATCACAGCAACCTCCACGCAGGATACTGACAACAGACGCATGCACACACACACACACACACACACACACACACACACACACACACACACACACACACACACACTTGCCAGTGCTGAGATTCAAACCCCCACCTAGCTATGTATTGCTACTATAGTGTACCGCATTTATCGCATGTGCCATGGAGCTTATAGGATGGATGTTGTCCCAAGGTACTTCTAAGGTGAGGAACAGCACCAGCCCTTGTAAATATTGGCATTGGGTGATGTAGTGGGTGAGAGATCCCAAAAATAATTTTACCCTAAACACACATTTACATTTGCCAGGGGTGAGGTTCAAACCTCTATCTAACAATCTTTATGGACCATTATGTTACTCATTTACTACATGCACCACTGACCTGACATGGTTTAGGGTTGGCAACAGGTACTTCTAAGGTGGATGATATCTGCACTACTGCTAAAGTCAGGCTCTGAGATGTGTACTGGGTGTAAATGGGGCCAAAGTATTTGAGGTACACACACAAACACTTGCCACAGATGAGATCCAAATGTATACCTGTGTAGTTACTGCTACTACATTGTTCCACATTTATGGCACGTACTATGGAGCTTATAGGACTGGCCCTTATCCAAAGGGGTATCTCAAGGTGACTGACATCAGCAGGCTTGCTAAAGTATGGTAATGGGAGGTGTAGTGACTGTGAATGGCCTCAAAATCCATTAATCTCCACACACACACACACACACACACACACACACACAGTTTCACAGTTGTCATGAACTCCTACCTAACTAGTATGTTACACTATAGCATTACCCAGTTATTGCAAGCACCATGAAGCTTATGGGGCTGAGAATTGGCCAGAGGGTTATTTCAAGGTGACTGATATCAGCATGGGCAATTTGAAGTGCAGTGTGTGTGACTGGGCCATAAACCATTCCTCTGGAAACACACACACAACACTCAGTCACACACAACTTTACATTTGACAGGACTGGGTATACAAATGCAAGATGAATACTGATTTGCACTATCATGCAGTTATCACAAACACCACAGACACTATAGGGCTGAGGGCTACCAAAAGCAAATGTCTACAGTGATTGACATTGTCACATCATGGACAATTGGATGTGTGGTGGGTGGGAACAGCCTCATGATGACAATCTCTTTGTCACTGTCTGTCTCTCTCTTCCCCACGTGTGTGTGTGTGTGTGTGTGTGTGTGTGTGTGTGTGTGTGTGTGTGTGTGTGTGTGTGTGTGTGTGTGTGTTTGACATATTATAGTGTGTTGGCCTGGGATATGTGTGAGTATTCCTATCCAATGTGTGTGCAAAGCATGAATGGTGTGCAATGTGGTGTGTGGGCACAGACATCTGCGACTGACAGATATGTATAGTCCACTGTTGTCAGACATGGGCTTCATTTCTCTAAGTGTAGGAGCATGCCCAGTATGACCTTCTGTATTGATTGTGTGAATCCATTCCAGGTAGGTTGTACTCCAGTGCAAGATTTTGTGTTCTGCACCTACAGCTAGCAACCTGTTTCTGTAGGATATCTGTAGATAGGTTGACAATATGGAGTCACAATGGGCAAAAGATAGTGGGATACTGTAACTATTGTGTCTGTGCTGCTTGCGTTACATGGTTGGTGTTAGCAGAGATATTCAGACATATGTACTGTTTTACACTGTGATGTATTATGTCATCAACTACTGACAGATATACCTATTTGCTCACAGTTATTTCCTGGGAAATACAACATGAATGAAGCTGTGTCTAGTATTGTGGTCTGCAGCCTACATATTCTTGCACACTTATGCCATTCTGGAGGGGTAGCTGCAGACACTTGCTGATGGGTCTGTGTAAATAGTCCAGCACTTTGGTACTGTGGTGGCTGAGACCCCTGCTTGTACATCTATCAACATAACAGAATGGCCATATCCTGCTGTGGCCATACCTCTCAGCTGTGCAGATTCACCCAGGTTACCCAGAGGCAGGGCTCATATATCTGGTCACTTCCCCTTCACATTGTGGTTTACAAGCAGGTTTGTAGCTACCCATTACTGGGTTTGCAGGCAGGGGTAGTATGGGCACACATCAGAGTTTCAGACTTCACACACTCTATAGTGTACATGCTTCTACAACCCCCACTCTGTTATTCTATCCTCTTCCTGACATTATGCAAGCGATATCTGAGAAGTATCCCTATAGTTCTCCCTTCATCCCAGCGGTATTTAGGGGTTGGTCCACAGTTCATGCAGTAGGACATGGTGGGCATTCTACTGGGATTTGTCAACATGGCCTGCATTTGTGTTCTGTGGACTGTGTTATGTTGTTAGTTGTGACCCCATAAGATAACATACATTGGCAGCACAAGTGAGGCACATACCATTGACAGAGGACTGTAGGGAATTTGATAGTGATGCAGGCCATCTGTAGCAGGCCAGTGCATTCTGTCACTCCTACAGTCCCAGGCTGTGAGACACTGGATTCCTCTGGGGTGACAGGGTAAGTGTGCAAAGTGTTAATGGCAATAGTTCCAGTCCATATTAATCCATTGTTCTGGATGCTGGCAGGGTGCTACTTACAGCTAGTGACACACCTGCATGGGACACCTCTTCAGCATACTGCATTCTGTAGGTATTCCCATACAGAAGTGGGGGTCATACTGTACTCATTCCCAACAGCAGGGATATGACCTGTGATAAACCTGTGGCTGATGGTGGGGTGAGTTGAGTGCATGTGTGATATGGAATCTTCTTGCAGCTGACTCACAGATATACCTGGGACATTCCCCTTATGCTGGCTTGTGCAGGGACATAGGCAGTCTCTCATTACTTTATAACTGTGCCTTTTGTGGTCTGCCACTGATTGGCCAGACTACATCAGTATTCCATACTACACAGATAACTAATGTGCTGCTAACCTGTATGTACAATTCCAAAGTGTGTGCAGTTGACAGTTAAATTTTATGTACTCTGTCTAGGGTACTTCCACCTGTGTACTGTGTGTATGAATGGGCCCACATTCATGGCATGTCCATCTTTCAGATGGTGACAGATATTGACATCTGAACAGTGAGTATGGATGACTGCTGAATTGAGTCTTGCTGGGATGCATTGTGGTTGGCACTGCAGTTGTCAGAACATGGCCCTGTTATCAACAGTACTAGCCATAGGTCACCGAGACACAACCCTCCATGCCTATATGCTGATCACTTCCATACAGTATACAATTCACAGACCCCTGCATATTGTACACATGCAACAATCTATCTGGTAAATTGGGCTAGCTCAGGTAATCTGTGCTCCACTGTTATTAAACCCACACGTACATGTTACTGCATTTCTACATAGGATTGTGGGGGGGGGACACCTGATAACTGTAAACATTTGCTATGAATGTACTGGTATTTCGGGTACTCTGTTGGCTTCCATTTCGTTTTGTATTCTGACCTATCATGCAGACTACAGGCATATCAATAGAGTACAGATCTTAGGTTTTATTGACCTACATTTTAGTTTCAGACTTCTTACCCTTCAGAACTAACATACAACTGCCTGACCTGTTGTAATCTGTCTCTGTAGGTCTGGAAGGGGGTTGTTCTCCATTGCCATCAATTAGAGGCCTTAGCACAGCCTTTCTTTATGGTCATCTACACCTGTCCTGCTGGCGGAGGCTGTTTTGTGGTCATTCACACTTACTACACTTCCCTTACCCCTCCTTTAGCACTGCTGCTGATTTCACTCACCTTCAAAGATACCTTTGGACAGTTCTCCAACATATAAGCTCATGAAGGTTGCGATAACTGCATATACTATAGTGAAGCAAACTAGTTAGGTAGGAGTTCTTATCCTGGTCCTGGCAACTATGAAAATGTGTGTGTTTGTGTGAGAGAGTGTGGTGTCTTTGTAGACACCTGATTTTGTGGTCATTCACACTTACTACACTTCACTTCACTCACTTACTTCGCTCATCAAATAGGCAACTTGTCCAAACAATCAAATCCTATAACTCAGGGGGTGACTCTGTTTGCCATCACCATTGGAAAAATATGGAACTCCCTCCCCTGTAACCTCACTCTTACTACCTCCCTGGACCAATTCAAAAAGAAACTAAAACTCCATTTTAAGTCACATTGGCTTTGCCAATGCTCTAACCCAGATTAGCTCTCCTCACTTAACCTAGACCTCTTTTCTCCCCATACTTATCCTAGCTTAACAACTTAACTTTTATCTTCAAAAGGCCGAACACAATATTTCCTTGTCCAATCTCTGACCATATCTGTAACCCTTAAACCTCTGTTAAAAAGACAACCTAGGGTAGGAACCTATAACCTTAAACCAGAACATTGTATAGTAATCAAGCTCAAAGGCTGCTATTGTCCTTCAACCTAACATGCTTTATAAAATTTGTATAGGAACTGTTGTATTTTTTGTGATAGCTATTGCTAGACTGTTTTTGTTACGATATATACTGTATATCTTTCTCCTTAACTGCACTACTAAATGTAATAATATGTAATATTGTAACATGTATGTAACCTTCTGTCATTGTGGAGCTTTTCTCCCCGGGCCTCCGCTGAAAATGGACATGTATCTAGTCGGACGATCCCGGTCAACAAATGTAAAATAAAATAAATAAATAATAAATACTACACTTCCCTTACCTCTCCTTTAGCACTGCTGCTGATGTCACTCACCTTCAAAGATACCTTTGGACAGCTCTCCAATATATAAGCTCGGTGGCTCATGCAATAAATGTGTAATACTGTAGTAGCAATACATAGCTAGGTAGGGCTTTGAAACTAAGTACTGCCAAGTGTGTGTGTGTGTCTGTGTGTGTGTGTGTGTGTGTGTGTGTGTGTGTGTGTGTGTGTGTGTGTGTGTGTGTGTGTGTGTGTGTGTGTGTGTGTGTGTGTGTGTGTGTGTGTCATCAGTATCCTGTGTGGGTGTTGTTGTGATTGTGTAATAACAGGATCCATTGCGGAGTGGGTTTTGCTAAATTATTATATTGAGGACCTAGTAAATGTTCCAATGTCCACATTACAAGGCCAATGGTTGTCAAACACCATAGAGGTTGGTGTAGACAATCCACAGCCCTAAATGTCTAGTGCCATGTGCAATGACTATGTGACAGTACGGATTAGTGAACAATATAAGCAACCCTTCTAATACTCCGAGACCACTCTCCACCCACGGATCATACACAAACACTCTTGGCTAGGCAGCAACCACTATATTGGTAGTTCTCCTGCAAATTGCCTCACAGATAGTACCCATGGTGTGACTGCAGTGGACTACATGTCTGTCAACCACAACAGTGCCACTGACATCAGAAAGTACTTTGATGTGTTACATCTCCTGACTGAGTGTGTGTTATCCAGCAAGTAAAAGGACATGGCACCCTGTTCCATCCCCTCAATAGCCCAATCAATGTGTACAGTGGCCATTTTGTGATGTACTCCACTGGACACCTGCAACAACTGTAGAGGCTGCAAATGTACCCTACAAAGATAATACCAGGCCTTACACACTTGCCCTGTATGGACAGACTCCTATAACTCCAATGAATCCCTGTATCATACTTTCTATGTAAGTGCAACCACTGCCTGAGTTACACAGCAATGTCTCACCAAACTGGGTCAGGAATGCTACATCAGAAGATCCCAATCTGTCCACACAACATGCCCCAGATACCTCAAGCACATGTCCACACTCCAAAGGACATGCTTGTGGGATAGATTCACAACCCAGGCACTGTCCATGGTATGGAATATAAATCACATACATGTGAAGTAATGCACATCACTGGCCATCCACAATACACATCTGGATGAGTGGATGGGGAATACAATACCCACCCCTGGGGATCACTCCAGTGAGTATACTCATTAGCCACACTGGGGACTGTTTTCATGTGGCCTGATGCTAGGGTATTTCCTTGGGCTAGCCTTGTAGATCCTTCATGGCCATTCACCTACTACACACCTATGAAGCTATGAACCAATGGATCTCAGTACTGCCAAATGTTTGTGTGTGTTTGTGTGTGTGTGTGTGTGTGTGTGTGTGTGTGTGTGTGTGTGTGTGTGTGTGTGTGTGTGTGTGTGTGTGTGTAGTAATCTCAGTGTGTTTGTTTTGTTATCAGTTTGTTTGACGAATACCTCCTGGGGGTGTGGTTATTAGCAAATGGAGGTGTGTCCAAACCACCACACTTACCTTTCTCCACTCTGACACAGATGTTGTTAATCACCATAAACCTATATACAACCCTCATCCCTATAATCTGTGAGGCATAAGCAATCACTGATTTACAGACCTGTGAAATTCATGCAAATACAGCTGTACCTTGTCTATGACATGGTTGATGTGTTACTGCACTGCCATACCCCTTGGTCTTGCTGCAAGGCCGCATCCTGGTGACACACAGAGGCGTAGAACACAAACAGGATACAGCTTGTGAGAACACATTCACTCAGCATTAAGAATAGCAATAATGCATCATGGCTTAAACTGTACACACACTCTGATGTGTAACCCTTACAAATGCCACATGACAGCACCCTACACAGCATTACCTACATACAATTTATTAAGTTCATCCTGTGCATCAGACCCATATTTGCATGTCCCTGCATCGATGTTTTGGATGTCAGGGATCTGGCACAGGTTTCATCATATGCAGAAGGTGTTGTGTGGTTTTGCCAGAGCCCTAGGCTGCGCCATTTGGTTGACAATATGGTTGTGTGTTTGAGGTATGGGAATGGCATGGCCTGTGCAGGTGTGGTGCTTGTGTGTGGAGGAGAGTTTATTGTGATTGTGATGTTTGTGTGTGTGTGTGTGTGTGTGTGTGTGTGTGTGTGTGTGTGTGTGTGTGTGTGTGTGTATGTGTGCACAGACACATCATGTGGCTACCCTACACTGATGTTTTCTGGACAGGGGGGAACTGCGACCACCATGGCCACCTGTGAGAAAAAGACAACATATGTACATTACTATCGGCACTATAAAGTTTGGTGGCACACTCACATACACTCACACACTCACATACACTCTCTCACACTTACACTCATACTCTCTCACACTTACACTTACACTTAACACCTACTCACACTCACTCACACTCTCACACTCTCACACACTCAGTCATACTCACACACACACACACACACACACACACACACACACACACACACACACACACACACACACACACACACGTGAGGTGTCCCAGATGCATTCCACAGACCTCACATTAGGCAACAGATGACAGTCATGGCACACATTCAGACCGAAACAGACACACTCTGAACTGGTCCTCAACATCATGCAGTGCATACCTTTCAACTTACTGTAACTACAAATTTACACCACTCGGATATGTGAGTGTTTTAATTAGGTGGCGAGCCTTCACCTACAACACACTGCACCCACGTAAACATTACTGCTGTTCATCTATATAGCACTGTGGCCAAACCTACAGAACATACCTACCAATTGTACAGAGTTTCAAGGAATATCTACATATGTGTTTCATCTTTCCAGTCTGCTGCTCATACCTCCTATGTGTGTCTGATACATTACTGGTTGGTCCAGTGGATTGGTGATACTACTTAATGCCATACTGTGATATGGAAATGTATGTGAAAACAAGGGTGGTTACTGAAACAACTTCCCAAGCTTACAGTGGATATAGTAAGTGTACAAACCCTTTTTAACATGCAATGATTTTGTGACAAATCACATGAGACACCAGTGATATTGCCATAACATTTCCACCATTTCATATGACATATAACCTGTGCACTCCAACTGAAGAACATACACATCAGGTAGGGTTCACATATCTTACATGATATGACTACACTAGCTGGGTTGTATGGGGTGCACAACTGTAAACTGATACTTTGGTAAAGCACTTGTTCATCTCATCACAGCATTCAGTACTCTTGGGAAGGTGTGTATCACCATGGCACATCTTGACATGGCAATGTTTGCATACTTTCCCCTGCAGAGCACCTCCAAATCTGTCAGATTTCAAAGCCATCCCCTGTGCACAGAGCTCGTCAGTTCACCACACATATTGTGTATTGTATTTAGGTGTGGGCTCAGGCTTGGGCACTGCAGACTGTTGATTGTGTCCTTAGGAAGCTATATTTTTGCCCAGTGGATGTAATTGTGGGCCATTGCTGTGTGCAGTGTTGAAATACCTCCCCATACACAGGTATGTGTCACACACCAGAAGGATTATAGCCACAAGGGACTGGTGTTTGAAACTGGTCATAATACACTCCAAATTGGCTACAGCCCCAATTCAAAGTTGTGAACAGCAAACCAAAAGCAGGACACTGCCATCAGCCTGCTTCACTGTGTGGGTAGTATGCTTCTGCTGTTGTGCAGTGGTTTTATATGGCCAAAATAACATGACCAAATTGTGGACAAAGACAGTTTAACATTGGTCTCATAACAACTTAACACATTTACACACATGCTTTTTGAAAAGTTGATTTATTGTTGTCCAGAAGTTACCCAGGACTGAATGTTGTTTGTTGTGAGGAACCGCTGCCATTTCCAAACACACCATATAGCCAAAACATGTGAAGACCAAATAAGATTGTTGTCACATGTAGTACACATACAGTACTTGCCAGAGATGTTTGTCACTCTTTGGTGTTGCTGTATGGCTCCTGGCAGCCTCCCTGGAAATTGTTGGTATTATATCCTCCATATACATGTAGGGATGTCCACTTCTTCACAATGTCACTGTTGCACCATATCTGGAACACCTTTTGATGACTATCTGCACTGTGTTCCATGGCATATGCAATGCTGCAATGTATGTTTCTGTAGCCTTTTCTAGGCTGATACCTTTCTAACATGTGATCCCTTTGCAGCATGTTAAGCTGTATATGAGCCATGGCTTTTGCTGTAGCAGGCAATTGTGGGTTTGTGTTGGGATATCATTGGTATGTGAGCTGAGTGTTATTTGCAGTTAATCCAAGAGTCCATAATTGATGGCAGGTGTGTTTCCAATATGATGTACTGCTGTGATTTTGTCATATGGTGCTGCACCACAGTATGATCTTCATCCTGTGCACACATATGCATCTAGTTTCTTCGACAATTTCCATGTCACATACTTGTTCCACTAACAGATTTGTTTGTTTGTCAATTGCATTGTACAGATTATAGGTCACAGGACAGGTTGGATATATGTTTGGTCTTCTGCATTGTGCTCACATTGTCATATATCAGAAATACCTGGAATTCTAACAGGTGTGTACACCTTTCATATGCACTGTATAACAGCAATGTCATAGGTTCATAGGTTCATAGATTAGTACTACGCTAACTGCCCTTGCAAGCCATTTTAAGCCTAGCCAATTATCCCTTGTGAGACTCAAACCTCATACCTTGTGTTTGTAAGGCAAACACCATAACCATTAGGCCACCCTCCCAACCCCTACAATATGTCCCTACTCCTGGCCCTTTGTCCCCGCATTTTGCCAATCTTTATCCAGATGTCTTGCAATGACAGGTTTGTGAGGTAGGTATGCTACAGATATATGACATCACATGCAAATAGGCCCCTTTGCTATCCACTGTGATATTAGGCAGTGAACCCCACTACAAGTGATCATGCAGATATTGCCAGATGGCTGTGTGTAACACCTTAACATACATGGGGTACTGGTGAGCCAAAACAGTAAAATCTCATACTCACCGGCTTCAGGCTGCTGTACCTCGTGTAGAGTTGAGGGAGCTAGGTAGTAGTGAGGTAGAGGTATTGTTAGTTGATTCACAATATGCATCGGTCCACAATTAATGCTACATTTATGCACAGGTACAGTATAAACTATGATATTACACAATTTGCTGTCCTTCACCATAGATGTGCACTTGTGTGCATAGCTAAACCCCACCCACTGATTTTATTAATTTATCTATTTTACAGTTTGTTTACCAGGATAGTCCATTGGGCCAATAAGAGCCTGCTTTCAATGGAGTCCCGTGGAGAGAATCTCCATGAACAACAATATAATATGAAGACAATGCATGTACTGTTATGCAATAGTATTGAAGAACGATGGTATTACATAACATTATAAAAAATCTACAATTGCAGTGAAAATATGGTTACAAATGTAAAAGGTAAAATTACACACATATATAAGTCAACTAGAACAAGAAAACCCCATTGCTGCATATTTCTGTTACATTTATTAGAATGTGAAATAGCACAGGGTTGACATAGGTTCATAGGTTCATAGGTAGGTACTAGGCTATCGGCCCAAGGGCCTACATAAGCCAAGCCAGCAAGGTACCATAGCTTACTCCACCCAAGAAAGTTATTTTCTTGTGCCACTGTCCAGCAGAGACACAGAAGTGATCCCCGGGTTGTATTTCCTATTTCCCATCTACTCATCAAGATTTTTCTTGAAGTGCTACTGAAGAACTTTGCTTGACATAGATGGGTAGCTTGTTCCAGAGTATAGGAAGTCTCTGGGACAGGAATCTATCCCTCCAGTGTGTCCTGTTTATTGTGGTGACAAGGTCTAGGTCCCTAGAGTGTGTAGCTTGGAGGGATTGTGATTTCTTTAGGTGTAGCATGTCCAACAGCTCTGGGTTTGGCATAGCTTTATATGTTAGGCAGAGATCACCTCGGAGTAGGTGATATGCTACGGAGTAAAGCTGGAGTTTTTTGAGGCGAACAGTGTAGGGCATTTGTTTGATGCCAGTAATCCTCTTTGTGAGGTACTTCTGTGGCCTTTCCAGCTGCTGCAGATGTCTTGTGAGGTACATTCCAAAAGGGGCATTGTACTCTATAATGGGTCTAATGAGTGACAGTAGGGGAACAATGACCTCTTTTTCCTGGATGAGAACCCTTTTATGATGAGGTGTGCCACGTAGAAGGACTTCCTGACTACTGTGGCGATGTGACTATCAAAGGAGAGACTACTGTCCACCTGGGTCCCAAGGTCTCTTATCATGCATTCAGTAGCAGCCGGTAGCAAACTTAGTAGATTGCTGCCTATGTGGTAGTTCATGGGTACAGAGTTTTTACCAAAGGGGATGACACTGCACTTTTTGGCATTGAGCTTGAGGCCATGGCTCTGACACCAGGCATCTGTCTCAGTGAGGCCCTTCTGTAGGATGTCCACATCATTTGGGGACTTGACTATAGCTCCTAGTTTGCAGTCATCTGCGAACTTCATCAGCCAGAGGCCTTCTGTGTTAGCCTGCACTTCAGAGAAGTAGATACCAAACAGGAGAGGTCCCAGGACGGAACCCTGTGGCACTCCACTTGTCACTGCCTTGAGGTCAAATTTGGAGTCTGCAACTTTTACAGTGTGGGTTCTGTCAGTGAGCCAGTTGGCAACCCATCTTGTGACATAGGGATTTATACCTAGTTTAGTGAGTTTAGCTATAATTCCAGAATGGGGGATGGTGTCAAAAGCCTTGGTGAGGTCAGGATAGGCTGTGTGAACCACCTTACCCTCATCCATGGCTTTGGTGACTGCCTCAAAGAAGTCGATCAGGTTCAGGAGGCATGATCTGCCTTTCACAAACCCGAACTGGGTGGGATCCAGAGTTTGGAGGTTACCAATGTCTTTGTTTATGAGTTCCATGATGATACGTTCCATGGCTTTGCAGACCAGGCTCGTCAGGCTAATAGGTCGATAGTTCCCAGGATCAGTGGTGGCTCCCCCTTTGTGGAGTGGGATAACTGCTGCTGTGTGCCATTCAGTGGGCACAAAGCCTGATGTGAGGCTATTATTGAACATGGTGCTTAAGTGAGGAGCCAGTTCGTTCTGAAGCTCATGTAAAACGCAGACTGGGATGTTGTCCGGTCCTATAGATGCTGTGTTTTTGGCTTTAGAGAGTGCAGCTTTTACCTGTGTAGTTGTGATTACAGGGACTCTACATTCTTCCTGTATAGATATGAGCCCTTTAGGGGTTGAGAGGGGGGTAAAGTTAGCACTGAACCGATCTGCCAGGATGTTGGCCATATCGGTTGGTTTTGTAATTTTCGTGCCTTTGTGCTGTAACTCAGAGCAGATCTGGGTGTTGCCATTGAGATTCTTGACATAGCTATAGAATGCTTTGTGGTTGTCCTTGGATTTAGTGGCGACTTTGTTTTCATAGCTAGCTTTGGAGGATCGTATAAGGGATCTCAGCTTCTTACTGAGGCTGACCTGGGAGCTCCTCCACTCATGGGATTTTACTGTCTTTTGCAACAGTTTCTTCCTTCTGTTATACAGTTTGTTTATGGCAGGGGACCACCAGATTGGCTTCCTTTTTTTGGAGGATAGCGTCTTGGTTCAGTTTTACATGAAATCTTAGCATAGTTAAAGTAGGATGGGTGATGAGAGGTGAAATTGTTGAATCTAAGAAGGGTGGGACAATAACAAAAAAGAAAAACAGTAGAGCAAGAGTACGAGTAAATGAGACAAATGAAGATGGTGGTAGTCAGACAAGCTCAGTATGATGAAGAGAAGAGAGAAGTAAAGGAGTGTGAGAAATGGGGAAAGAAGAGGTGAGTCATGTGGGATGAGAGCAGGAACATTCCCAGAGGCTTTTGAGATGGGAATGAAGCAGGGTCTTAAAGGCAGAGTGGCTGTCTGTAGTATGAATAAGAGGTGGCAGGGAGTTCCAGAGGCGAGCTAGGGAAAAGGGTAGTAGGTGTTTGCCTGGAGGATAAGCAGGCTTGAGCAGTTCAAGCAAATTCTGGTTATTGGATTTTAGAGGTCTGTTAGGTATCTGCATTTTGAAGGAGGATGCAAGGGAGGGGTAAATGGAGGGTTACAGATGAGTTTATGGGCATGAGTAAGTTGAATGTAGATAAGGTGGTTGGGAAGTTCAAGCCAATTTAGTTTATGTAGGGCATTGCAGTGGTGAGAGGAGTATTTATGGCCGGTAGCAAACTTAGACATTTTGTTATAACAGGAGGATAGCTTTGTTTTTAGAGAAGATTGAAGGTTGGTAAGAAGTGGGGCACCATATAGGAGACAATGAATGAAGAAGGTGTTAGACAGTGCCATTTTAGTAGTGGGAGTAATATAGTGGTTAGGGTGGTAGTATTTTTCTCTGACATATGCATCTCAAGACTCTATTGACCACAGTTGCAATGCAATCTCAGCACATTGATGTGCACTTTTGTCTTACCTGGACATTCCTCGCCTGTTGCCTGGGTGCCACCCACCTCCACGACTGCAAGTTCCTGTGTAGATCTTCTTGTAGGGGCTACCCCAAGGTTGGCCAGGAGTTTCTCCACTACCGTAAGAGGGGGCTCTGTAGCTGGCCCCCCACCAGTTATGGAACGGTTCCTCGCTACACCAGCAGCCCGTTGCCAGGCAGGCCAAATCAGGTCACTTCAGCAACAAAAAATATCAGATCCTGGACTCTCTGCTCAAGAACTCTTTGAATTTTAATAATAAGTTTAAGTGCGATAACAATACCAATGCACTTTTCATCAAGACCGTGTCTCAACTTCAAATTTTTAAAAACAATGTCACAAGCCGCTATTTAAAGCGTACCAATGTTAATTAATCAATAAACCATTTAGTTACTTAAAGGCATATACATAAATCCACACACTGTTAGTTCTACATTCCCTTCAAAACATCTCATTACCTTTGTGTGCCCTCATACAAAATTAAACCCACTCGGACTTGCGTAAATTTAACTTTCACTCTATTAAACGATCATAAAATATAAAATAAAATATAATAAAATATTACGTGACTACATATTAATTTCTTTCACTGTTTAAAACTGGTTAAATAAATGTAAACAGTGGATAGTAAATGTTAATGGTAGGGACAAAAGAAGAAATGGCTAATACCTACAGTTTTGTATGCACATTTAACATTGAATCCCATAAAATATTGAATATTATTACAAAAAATTGGGACTTCTTGATAGGTGATAAATACCTTAGAGAAATGTTTCCAGAAAGGCCTAAAATTACATTTAGGCGTGGTAATAATTTAAAAGAAATTCTGGAAGCCAAAGGGAAAGTGAACAACAAAAAAGAAGGCATGTATAAGTGCAATATGTGTAGGTATTGTAGACACATTGACAAAGGGTGTAACTACAGCATTGATAAACAGAAATACAAGTCCAATGGGAAGTATAACTGTAACAGTAAACAAGTAGTATACTTAGCTAAATGCACAAGCTGCCCAGCTTTCTATATCGGGAAAACCGATAGAAAGCTTGGCGAGAGGATTTACGAGCACATTTACTGTATTAGTAGAAACAAACTAGAAAATGCTTTAGCTAGACACACCAATGAGTATGTTGGCCATGAATTTAAATTTAGAGTCATTGACCAATTGAAGAATGATGAAAGAGGAGGACCAGAATCTTTGAAATTGGAGAGGAAGGAACTCCTATGGCAGCTTAGGGTAAATGCCTGTCAACACCCAGGCATTAACGAAATTACTTCTATTATGTGTATACTTAGGTTAAAAAATTTAGTTAGGTGAATGGCAATAAAGCAAAGAAATAGTAAAAACTAGTATAATTGACCATTACACCTAAAATATCATTAAAGCTGGGTTGTTGTAAGAGTTTTTGGACAAGGATGATAGGGTAAAAATAAACCCCTTATGAAGCTCAAGACTAGTACAACTGAGGTTATGGGGGTATGTTTATGTTTATGTGTACATACATATGTGTGTATATGTTTTCATATGTATATATATGTGTGTATATATTTATATATATATATATGCATATGTATATTTTCTTGTCAAACAAGATACACTTGTTTTTGCACATTTTAAAAACTTTTCTTCTTTATGATTTTAACTGTTAAAGGTAAATAGTGTACTGTATTTATACTTCTCTTGTGCATGTTGATAAATTGAATGAATTGATTACTTCTAATTTAAATATAAATATTATTATTATTATACTTGATATTTATATTAGGTTTTAACAGTGAATATTCATATTTAATATTTAATATATATTAGATATGTTGAAGCATTTATATTAAGTATATTGGATATATCAATATTACCTTCATTGCATTCATGTTAATGTTTTGGTAACTATTGTCATGAATACTTGGTTAACCATTAATTTCAATTTTAACATTTACTATCCACTGTTTACATTTATTTAACCAGTTTTAAACAGTGAAAGAAATTAATATGTAGTCACGTAATATTTTATTTTATATTTTATGATCGTTTAATAGAGTGAAAGTTAAATTTACGCAAGTCCGAGTCGTTTTAATTTTGTATGAGGGCACACAAAGGTAATGAGATGTTTTGAAGGGAATGTAGAACTAACAGTGTGTGGATTTATGTATGTGCCTTTAAGTAACTAAATGGTTTATTGATTAATTAACATTGGTACGCTTTAAATAGCGGCTTGTGACATTGTTTTTAAAAATTTTAAATTTTAAATTTCTGAGGAAGTTGAGACACGGTCTTGACGAAAAGTGCATTGGTATTGTTATCGCACTTAAACTTATTATTAAAATTCAAAGAGTTCTTGAGCGGAGAGTCCAGGATCTGATATTTTTTGTTGCTGATTTGTCGGAACACTTTCTTGGTTTGAAATCAGGTCACTTGCTCTGTGATGTACCTGATCATATTTGTGGCCATGGTGTCCCAAGTTGTTTACAGTTTGGACAATTTCATCCCACATTGCAGTCTGCTCCTGCTGGTTTTGGCGACCCCAACAAAAAAGGATGGTATAGTTCTGCAGGATGGCCTCAGTTATGGCCGAAGTCTCCTGTTCATTGTAGTCCGGCTGCCTCAGCATAACACCTGGAAGACATAAACAGGGAAACACATTGCAGGACCTCAGACACAGCACAAACTTCTTTACAGAGACAGCACATGACTAATTGTCAACAGTGTACACTATATACAAGCACATGAGATGCAGCACTGTATGAACATGCATTGTACTCCTGGTCCTGTTGTGTCATATTCCCCACTGTGAGGGCCAGTACATTTCATAAACCACCATTCACATTTGTGTAGAAAGGTGACAGTGCCTGTGTTCCTTGCAGATGGGCTGTCAAAGCTGCTCAGGCTTGCCTTGCATACAGTATGTAATGGAGCTGGAAGCATATGTCTTAGTTTATGTAGGATACAAACTGAAATATTATCAGTCCCCAAGGGGACTTGCTATTTTTTCGTTTAAGTGGGAGGTGTTCACCTGATCCATGATGATGAGGGCAGTGGTGCGTGTGCTGTGCATATCCACCTATACTGATGTTGAGCCGGGGGGGGGGGTGATGTTTGGCCTAAACGTGTCTGCAGCAGGTTGGCTGTAACAATGGTGTGTGTGTGTGTGTGTGTGTGTGTGTGTGTGTGTGTGTGTGTGTGTATGTGCTAAGATTGACCTCCATTACAGCGTGGTCTGGGTTGTTTGCCTGTGAGACCCAAATATGTGAGGATGGCCTTCTGGTTGCTCTCAGTGGATGTGTCCAATTTATACTCATAGTCAGCCTTACAGTAATCCACCTCTGACATACTATGGTCATCCAGACAATGGATGACATGCTGGCCAGTTGGTGCCTGCTCCTACTGTCCCCTCTACAGCCAATATAGCATCCCATTATGTGCTTTGTGCACTACTGCTGTCCAGCAAAGGGGTTTACACTACTTTGGTTGAGACAGGTTGTACAAGTTAGGTATTGCTGAGGCCATACAGCTATGTGGGTGGTCATATCAATGTTTGTAGTAGGCATGAACACAACAAGGTAATAACACAGTTGGACACTTCTCTATTTCCTACATGATACTCCTGCTTATGGCAGTACCCATGTTTGTGTCAGGCCAATGCAACAACCATTAGCTGTGGAAGTGTAACTCTGTTGGATGCACACACATTAACATTACACATGTGTACAACATGTACAGCTCAGTTACATGCTGTTTTGCATCCCATGTAAGGTGTTATGAGGCAGCCAGGTACACCTACTCATACATGCATACATCTGCACAGGTAATAACTGCTATACATTTCTGTTCTATGTCAGTATGGCACACTGTCATAACACTTTTGTTGCTCAGTCATTCCTGTCAACCTGGTAGGGGGCAACATGTGGAGGATGCTGTAAATGCATGGTGGGCTATGGACCAACATTAGTGACACTGTCTTCACATTGCTGTAACACACGTACATCATTTGATATTTTGGTAGCCTTTGCATTCACACTCATACCCTGGAGGATGTGTGTGTGTGTGTGTGTGTGTGTGTGTGCGTGTGCGTGTGCGCGTGTGTGTGTGTGTGTGTGTGTGTGTGTGTGTGTGTGTGTATATATATATATATATATATATATATTTTGAGAATAATGGTGGTGTGCACAGCTGGTGGAAGCTAGGTTAAGAAGGGTGGTGAGGATTACTGATCAGCAGTATGGTTTTATGCTAGGAAAGATCAGTACAGATGTGATGTTTACTATGAAAGTGTTGATGTAGACATACAGATGAGATCAGAAGTAGCTGTATTGTGTCTTTGTGGACTTACAGACAACATTTGACAGGATGCCTAGAGAGGAGTTGTGGTATTGTATGAGGAGGTCAGGGGTGACAGAAGATCGGCATCCTGCCTGCACTCTCTTCTTTACCTCTACCCCACACTCCCTATTACTCTGAACTGTTGTTCCCAAGTATTTAAGTTTATCCACCTTTGCAAACTGTACACCCTGCCGAAAGAGCCCATTTTCAATGGAGTCCTGGGGAGAAAAGCTCCATAGATACAAAGTACAAAATAACAGGTTGTTATAGTATAGTGTAAGAATGCTACAGGATATGTACAAGGCTACTGTGACAGCAGTGAGTTCTGGTTTGGGAGTGACAGGTGCATTTAAGGTGTAGGTGAAAGTACATCAGGGAGCAGCTGTGAGTCCTTTTTCATGTGCAGTGGTGAGGGACTGCTTGACATACATAATCAGACAGGGGTCCCTGTTGACTGTGGTGTTTGCAGATGACATTGTGTTCTGTAGTGAGAGTAGGGAACAGGTTGAGGAGACCCTAGAGAGGTTGATTTATGGTCTAGAGAAGGGAGGAATGTTGTTCAGCAGGACTAAGACAGAATATATGTGTGTGACTGGAAGGGAGGATGGAGGAATGGTGAGGATGCATGGAGTACAGTTTGCAAAGGTGGATAAACTTAAATACTTGGGAACAACAGTTCAGAGTAATGGGGAGTGTGGGGTAGAGGTAAAGAAGAGAGTGCAGGCAGGATGCAGGTGGTGGAGAGGAGTGTCAGGTGTGATTTGTGACAGACAAGTACCATTAAGAGTGACAATGAAGGTCTACAAGAGTGTGGGGAGCCCAGCTGTGTTATATGGGTTGTAGACAGTGGCATTGAAAAATAAGTTAGGAGTCAGAGGTGGATGTTGCAGAGTTTATGACATTAAGATTAGCACTGGGTATGATGAGGGTGTACAGGAGTAGGAACATGTATGTTAGGTGGTCAGCCCAGGTTAGATGGCTTGGGGCCAAAGGCAGAGAGTGGCAGGATTATGTTTGTTTGGACATGTGATGACTAGGTATGCTGAGTATATTTGTGAAAGTATGAGGCTGCTGGGTAAGAGGAAAAGGGGAAGGCCTGAGATAAGGTGTATGTATGTGTTGATAGTGGACATGCAGCTGGTTGGTGTGAAAGAGCAAGATGCAGAGGGCTGGAAGACATGCAGTCAGATGATCTGCTGTGGCAACCCCTAACAGGAACAGCCAAATGAAATGTAAGGAGATGTTGTAATGTCAGTGTTCACAGGTTGCCAATTCTTTGTCAGACATAATACAACTGTTTTAGTACATAATTACAAACCTGAGGCACACATATGGTCAGTGTGCATAACACTGGACAGATGAATGGTATGAGCTCATTATATCATATGCAGTTCAACACACACAGCTGCAACAGTATTTCACTATGCAAATACATTGTACAGGTCCCTCACATTTCTGATACAGACATATATTTTATTTATTTATTTATTTATTTATTTTTATTTGAAGTTTGTTTGCCTGGATGGACCATTGGGCCGAAAGAGCCCATTTTCAATGGAGTCCTGGGGAGAAAAGCTCCATAGATACAAAGTACAAAATAACAGGTTGTTATAGTATAAGAAGAGTACATGAAAACAAAGTATTTGATGATACAATTTAGAAGATAAAAACAGAAATTATATAACAGTTAGTAAAAGTTTACAAATATATTGTCCCTATCATTGCTAACATAGCTCTTAAGTCTATTACAATAATAAGTATTTCTTTACAAGTCAATTACACCTACAGTAGCTATTTACAAATATATATGTTCCCACAGGGGAAATATGATCAGTGTGGGGGGGGGGGATATATAGGTTAAATGAGGTAAGGTAGAGATGAGTTAGGGGAAGCAGGGACAGAGAGGAAAATGGGGAGGTAGATATTTGAGTTAGGATAAAAGGAGAAAGGGAGAAGGGGTAGGGAGTAAGGCAGTTGCTGTATGATGTATATCATACTAGTACTCACAATTAACATATGGGTATATAAGACATCCCAGTAGTTGGCCTAGGAGTGTCACAGTCAGTATTGTTCAAATCACACTCCAGTAGTAGTCATATGTGACTGACTCAGGGGCGTGAGCTGTGTTCTGTGTTACTACAGACAGACACAGATGCTATGGCCATAGATTCTGATCAACAGTATATCAGTATAGCAAGTGTTGTTGAGAAATATTTGTTGAACTTCCTATTTACCTCTTTTATATACCCCCTACTACATTCCATTACATGATTACTTGTTTCACATACCCCTTTTTTCCCTCTTTCAGTTGCTGTATTTCACAGGTAGACAAGTGTGTCTTACAGAATTATTTTGCAGTCTGGTTGTGATGGTCTTGCTTTTTGTTTTTTTCTCTATCTCATTCTCTCTGTCTCTCTCTCTCTCTCTCTCTCTCTCTCTCTTTCTCTCGAATGGCCTGTGCACAAACTAGAGTCCCCCACTTGCTAATTGCATGTGGAACAGCTGTGGTATCATTCCTATAGCCAATTGCATGGAAGCACACTCCTATAACTAAGCACTTCATGTGGGTGTTGGCCCTTTTCCTTCACTGTGAGGAGGACTTCATGTGAGTGTCTGACAAACAGCATCACAGAGGGTAGTTGGAAATACCTCTTACAACAAACACTGTGGAGACAGCCCAACAAACTACAGGGGGATGTTCCAGACATGGGGACAGAATGTAAGTATTGCTGTTATACATTTGAAATAATGTTAGTTTAACAGGGTTTGTGTGGATATGGCTGTTCTGCATGATTTAAAGTCTGACATGACAGTGTTATGTGGTTTTAGGTGCATGATGATGCATTCCGTAGCTTCGCATAACAGACTTGTCAGGCAGTTGGGGCAGTATTTCCCAGGGTCTGTAGTCACACCTCGTTTGTGGAGAGGGGTGACTGTAGCAGTGCACAATTCAGTAGTAACAAAGTCTGAGGTGAGGCTGTGCGTGAACAGGGCACACAGGTGAGGTGCCAGGTCACTCTGTAGTTCATGTAGAACACAGCCAGGGATATTGTCAGGTCCCATAGAAACTGTATTCTTGGTCTTGGACAGTGGTGTTTTAACCTGTGCTGCAGTAATACTGGGTGCCTGGCAGTGTACTGGTATTGTGATTGATCCTTTGGGGGAGGGGAAAGGGGTAAAGTTTGCACTCAATATGTCAGTCAGTATATTGGCATTATATGTTGGCTCAATCTGGGAGGTACCATTGTCTAATAGCTCAGAAGAAATCTTGGTATTGCCATGAAGATTCTTTACATATCTGTATGAGGCCTTGTGGTTGTCTTTATTAGGTGCTCCAATTCTGTTCTCACAGCTAACTTTATGATATTTGATGAGGGATCTCAACTTTTAATTGAGGCTGATAAGAGTTTATTTCCAGTCTTGAGACTTCACCTTATTCCATATCGGGTCCCTCCTTCTGTTGTACAATTTCTTTATAGCAGTGGACCACCAGATTAGCTTCCTTTTTTGGAGGTGAGGGTCCTGGTTGTATTGGGTATGGTGGTATCCATGCATTTGTGTACGTGTTCATAGTGCATTGTTGTTTGATTCAGCTGTCATGCAATTAGTTTCCATTTACATGGCTGCCATGAGGTTAGCCACCTGTGTTTTTAGGAGGCCATAGTTAGCTTTGAAAAGGTTTGTCATGGTGGTTACCTGTGCAGCGGGGGGGCTGTGGGTTTCCAAAGGTGATTAATTTATTTTCAGATATAACAAGGAAGGAGTTGACTATTGGTGTCGAGCAACAGTCACCCATGTTAGGAATGACCAGGTCGATGTGATGGGCA
>NC_056748.1:185918810-186036310 GCF_019279795.1 Protopterus annectens | reverse complement strand
GGGCAAACCTGCTTAGCTAAGGGTGGCAGTGTTTAAAGGGTCAGGTTCAGCACTGCTTACCAATGGGCAAATCCACTTAGCTGGGCTACTTATTGCTTAGCATTCATATTTACACAATGCTTACACACGGTCAGCATAGCTGTGCAATGCTTAGCATTGCTGATGTTTTATTTTATGGACTACCACCTGTATGGGATTAGTTCATCATTCCTGACATATTATAAATTTCTTTCCCTTCCCTGACATCCCCCAAATGTGCTTTCATTACATGTATTCATGTGTGACTATACTGTATGGGTCACTTGTGTTTATATGGGGGTTTCACAACTTTATTACACTGACACATCACAGCTGGACCTACTACAATATTCTGGTTAACAAATATGTGTTATTTACTACCTAATTATTAAAAAAATAAATTATGTACTGCTTTCACATGTAAAATGCTAATTGGCTTTACTGGGGATCAAACCAGGAACAACTACTTGCAAGGCAAATGCTCTAACCACTTCGCTATTTCCACATTGCTATATTTCGGAATATATACCTATTTAGCTCCTTATGATGTATAAACTAGGCTGAGCAGAGCTGCACAATGTGCACACCCGCTCAGTTACACTTAAACTTTATTGAGGACTGAAAAAAGAAAAATTAAACTGTTGTGTTTTATTTTTGTACTGTAGGGGTATGCACATTGATTTCTGTAACATTATCTGTGGGGTGCTGTGCTTTTACAATGGTGATGACATGGCAGGCTTTGCACTTGAGGTATGCTCCATGGATGTTAACAGTGTCTGCCATACCTCTGAACTGTACAGATTGTCACACACTGCCCAAATATTTGCCTTATATTTTTGGTCCATTTTTCTTAGAAATGTGGCTTTCAGACAGATTAGTGGCAAATCATTAAAGATTGCAGTCAGAAAATACTGACAGACATTTGCGTTTTAGACTTCATACCCTTCAGCACATTCATGCTAATGCATAACCTGTTATTCTATCAACTAAGTCTGTATGAGCCAGACTTTTATTTGCTTTCTCCAGATTTCTTACTCTAAGAGGTTGAGAGGTATTCCGCCGACACTCCCGACACCATTACATTGCCGTATGGCAATTATGGAGTGCAGGGGGTGTGTGTATTGAGAGAGCACTGCTCTCAGACACACCCCCTACACTCGCACACAGAACCATGTCCGTTTTAGAGTACGGCAACACCCCTTCATACATATGCATGGCGCGTTGCTGTGCTGCACGGGAACGGTCCCTTCCGTGCTGAATCCCGGGGTTAGAAAGATACTAGAAGAACAGGGTTTTGCATTGGTATACATTAAACAACATCAGTACATTCTGCAGAATTCTCATATCTCCTACCCACCAATGTCTCAGCACAATAATTCTGGTTAAAGCAAAAAATAATGGCAGAGCAAAGGCATAACAACATCAGTGATAGTTTTAAACACAAATATAAACTTATAAAGATAAAAGTTTTGCATTAACATACATTGCAATAATGCCTGTAGATTCTGCAACATTCTCATAATTCCTACCCTCCAAACTTTCAGCACAAGAATTCTGAACAAAACAAGAAAGCATAAGACAAATGCTAAACATCAGGTAACACTTTTAGAAAATGCTTTTATAAAGTTATAAAAATGGTCAAATGGATTTTCCTACAATTTGGTATTAGTTTACTTTAATCATTAAAGTTTTACTAGAAAACCAATTGTTTTGAGGGACAGATCACAAATATCAAGAAAACAGTCTGCAATATTCTCAAAGCGCATACCCCCACAACCAGCCTTTCAGCACAATAATCTAGAAGAAGCAAAAAAAAATAAATAAAAACAAGACAAAGGTGTAATATTAGAGATTTAAAAGACTGAGCTTATGAACTAATAAAAATGCTAGAATAACAGCTTTTACAGTAGCATGCATTGTGTGAATATTTTATGAGGAACAGACGAAAAAATACCAGGCAAACATCTGAACATTGTGCAACATTCTCATTACCCATATTCCTCTCCTAACCCCTGAGCACAACAATTCTAGATAAAGTCAAAAATAATTGTTGGAGGAAAGGTGCAAATCAGGGATTTAAAACATTCACCATATAAACTTATAAAGACGCTAGAATAGGTTTTGCAGTCGGATACATTGCATGAACTCACATTTTTTATGACAGACAGAGCAAAAATACCAGGCAAACATGTGGACATTCTGCAACATTCGCACAGCCCCTAACCCCCTCCCAGCCTCTCAGTACACCAGTTCTGAACAAAGCAAAAATTATTGTACAACAAAGGTGAAGCATCAGGGATAACTGCAAACATCGCTGTTATAAGCTTTGAAAAATTCTAGAATAACAGGATTTGCATTAGTACACACTAAAACAACATCTGTGCATTCTGCAACATTTTCACAGCCACTATCCCCTCACTATCAACCTTCCCACACAATTCTGGCCAAATCAAAAATAAATAAATAAATGAAGAATATTCTTATGCAGAACTGACTAAAAGACTAAAACAAATCTAGACATTAAATATTACAGCAACCCCCCCCCCACACACACACACACACACACACAAAATGTCTTATCACAAGAATTCTGGAAAAAGTTAAAACATAACAGTTTCAACCACAGCCACTCTCCACCACTGCAAATACCCTTAGCACATGTATTCTGCACAAAAATCATTACAATCCACATCTCCCTGTTTTACCAACCCCATCCTCCAAGAAAAGCAAAACAAATCCACCAATTTACTTTTTCTGCAATGGAAGGCTGCAACTAATCCTCTTCTAACTCTTCACAATTGTAGGGTGACCACTGCTTACTTACACACAGACCCGCTCAGCTCTTTTAATTTGTCCATAAAACAGCAGTTTTTCATACTTCTAAATGTTGCCCTTACAAGAGAAATAAAAAATGCAGCTCCTTGGCTTGTCCCAACAATCACTGCTGGAAGGCTTTCTTCAGTCCTCACGACACCAGCAATCCAGTCAAAAATCCACTGAAAAGTAGCAAAGCAAGCTCCTATCTTTAGAAAAAAAGAAGAAATGCTTGTTACACACATGTCTTTTTAAAGGTAATTGGCACAGGAAGCACTTTACAAGGACCAATTAGGTCATTGCTTTGTCACTACCTTAAAGAAAGAAAAAAAAACACACAACTTACTTCCCTGGCTGCTGCAACCAATCAGGTCCATGCTTTACTGAAGCAGACGTGATGGAGTGCAGCTTTTAGCTGACATCACAGGCAGCTTACAGGGAAGGCAAAAAAAGAAACAAATGAAATGGTGGTGCTGCAAATTGCACAATGCAGAGCTGGGCAACAAGCAAGGAGAAACCCACAGCTGTCCGCATGCCAGTTGGCTGCACATTTTCAGTGGGGGCCCTTGTATATGGGAGATAACTGGGGGCCTCCCGCTGCCACAGGTTTGGCAGGTGCCTAACGCAGGCCATGTAAGTATGAAAAAACAGTTATTATACAATAGAACATCGTAAGTTCCAAAACACAAGCATGCTGATTGGGCAATCAAACAAGCATGTCTGTTGTAAATCCAGCATATGCCAACAGGAAAATTTCCAGCTGCTAAAGTATCATTGAGCAGCTGAACTTTCCTGTTCACATATGCAACATTATTGCAATTGAGTGCAGGTATACTAAACTACTTTCCCTGCTTAAGTATGGTACATACACTGTCCATTTGCAGGAAAGTATAAATACCAAAAACTTATAGTAAATAACAGTGTACATCTAACTTAAGTGTGCAACTATTACAAAAGTCATGAGTAGACAGACGGTAGTACTAACAACACTCAACTTTTCACTACATGCATACACAAGCTTTATACTTAACACAAAGAAAAACTGTTACAGCCCCAATGAACACTTAAAATAACTACAACAAGCCATGCATTTTACCAACTAATATCTAATTAAATTAAAAGAAAAATAAAATAAACAATAAACGAACTAAAAGTCTGGGACTATTTTCTCTCAGAAAAAGTGGAAGAATACAAAATAAAACAAACAAAAACCTAAATAATAGCACAAATACAACATAACACAAAACTAACACCATTGTATAATAGCAACAACCCAATGCTGGGTGTGGGTAATGCTGGATTTACCCACATCCAGCCATGGGTTTTGCTATAATAACCAACATCTCCTAGATGAAGACCTTAATAAGTGTTACGCATTTTGCACATTTGTTCCACATTGTGAGAGGTATTGTTCCTGACTCCAAGACGAAAGGTAAGAACTAAGCTTCAAAAAAACAGCAAATACTCCCTCCTCCTATCCAGCAGATCAGCACTTTGCTTTTTCTTCTTTATTTAGAAAATTTGGAGGAACGACATGATTTTCAAAAAACAAGGGTACCAAGTAATACTACTGGAGTACTTGTGCCAGGCTGGAAAACATCACATCTGATAACTGCAGTGCTGGTTTTAGACAAAGTGGATCTCATGGTAGAGGTTAAAATCTCAATCAATACTGCCTAATATAGCCAGAGGTCTGAGGGTTTAGATGTTCTGTAATGCAATGCAGGCCGTATTTTTGAAATGTAATTACTTGTCAACTATTTTTTCATTTCCTATCTGGAAGAGTTATATATGTGCCCTCTAAAGTTGTGTGTCCTTAAGACTCCTCAGATAAAGTTGGTGGTACTATTTTCTACACAACATCACAACATACACACATACATATATATATATATATATATATATATATATATATATATATATATATATAGATAAATAAATAGATATATGGATCTACTTAAGTAGACTGAAATTCCACATTACTGGAACTCACTTTATAGAGACAAAATCAGCGAAACCTGAATTTATCAAACATTCACATCACTGGAAACTTTAACAGGGTATGGAGGCACTTGTCCACCAAGGGGAAATTTGCCCTTTTCCCCACTGTAGTGTGATCCTAGAGTTAGTATATATAGTTGGCTGGGCAGCCCCCCACTTGGATGGGTTTGACATACTGGGGTGTGTTTTTAGCTTTAATGTTGGCCAACTGCCTCCATACCCTGTTAAAGTTTCCGGCGAAGTGAACATTCAGTAAATTCAGGTTTTGCTGATTTTTGTCTCAATAAAGTGAGTTTCACTAACATGGAATTTTGGTCTACTGAATTAGACCCGTATATATATGGGTCCATATCTATTCATCGAACTGTCATTACAGCGACACGCACTTCATCGACACGAAAACATCGAAACTTCAGATCATCGAAATTTCAGGTAAGCTATCCTCCCCCTCGCAGGACCCATGGTAGCACTTGTGGCTATATTGCGAAGTAAATAACAACGTTGTGTAGGGAAATTGTAGGTAGTGATGTGAACCATACGCGTTGTACCAGAAAAACAAGTGCTACCATGGGTCCTGCGAGGGGGAGGATAGCTTACCTGAAATTTCGATGATCTGAAGTTTCGATGTTTTCGTGTCGATGAAGTGCGTGTCGCTGTAATGACAGTTCGATGAATAGATATGGACCCATATATATATATATATATATATATATATATATATATATATATATATATATATATATAGGAACACTTTATAATCCTGAATTTCAGAATCCCGAGTTTATAAAGCCAAAAGCTCAAAAGTTCGAAACCCCAGAAGCGCAAATTTCAAAATCCCGAAGTACGGAGATTTTGAAGTAGCACTTCTGGTGTTGCGCTGTGTGAAGGGATAGCTGGAAGTTCAGTTAAGTATTTATGTTTAAGGGTTTTGGTTAGGGGCTTTAGTGTGTGTCATTGTGTTTGGTTACTGTGATCTGTGTGTGTGAGGGGAATATAGCTAGTATGGTGCTTGTGTGTTTGTCTGTGTAGTGTGACTGTGGAGTTAGTATATTTAAGTAGGGGGGTGTGGGGGGTGCAGGGGGGCTTGACCCCATATTGTATGTAGTGTAGGTTTGAGTGTTTGTGTGTTGGGGGAAGCTGTGTGTATGTATGTGCCTGGTGTGGTTCCCTATTAAAATCGCGAAGGTCCACTTACCCAAATACGGAAACTTCGACACGTATACGTCGAAACACTAAAACACCGATCGTCCTGAAGTGCAAAATCCAAAATGTCGAATCATCATGGTTGGCCCTTCCACGGTATAGCTCCGTAAGGTAAGTGTGCGATAGTTACGGACCTTAGGGTTAGGGTGCAGGTTAAGGTAAGTGTATAGATAGTAATATTGAGCGATAGTTACGGACCTTAGAGTTAGGGTGCGAGTTAAGATAAGTGCATAGACAGTAATGTATGTAAGGTTTAGTGTAGGGTTAGAAGTAGGGTTTTGGTTATTGTATGTATGTGGTTTATTTATTTTGTTTGGGTAAGTAGTATGTAGCGCGCGGTGGGGTTGGACAACTATGATGGTTCAAGATTTTGAATTTCGCAGTTTAGGGTGTTCGGTGTATTTGTGGGTCGGGTAATATGTGTTGATGATTCTATATTCGCTGTTTAGGACTTTTGCAGTTATAATATAGACCCGTGTGGTGTATGGTTAGTGTAGTGTTCGCGATTTTAAAATTTGCGCTTCTGGGGTTTCTGGATTGTCAGGTTTCGGCTTTATGATCTCGAAATTCTGAAATATGATCTTTCAGGATTTTGGGATTATAAAGCGAATCCATATATATCTATATATATATATATATATATATATATATATAAAATATACTCATAGCTCTTAAGTTCATAGGTTAGTACTAGGCTAACTGCCCTTGTGAGCCATTTTAAGCCTAGCCAATTATCCCTTGTGAGACTCAAACCCTGCACCTTCTGTTTGTAAGGCAAACACCTTAACCATTAGGCCACCCTCCCAACCCATTCTTCTTAATTTCCTAGTTTTCAAAATAGTTTTCAGAGAAATAAAATCATTCAAACCTGCCCCTCTATGTGCTCTAAGTCTTAGGATCCAGTGCAATTCAATGTGCTCAGTATCACTAACTAAATCCCCCCAGCCTTGAACCTTCTTGTATCAGTTCCAAAGCCTGGAAAGAAAACTATGTCCATCGCCCTTTTAATTAATGTCATTAGCTAGAGCACTATAACTCAGCCCTTTACGAGCACAATAACAATGGTCTCTTATACATTCATGTAGACATCTATTGGTTTTACCCACATAAAACATCTTACATGATGTAAAATGAGCCACGAATACTAAATTGCATGTACTGCAATCAGCTGGAGTCCTAACATAATAAACCTTCCCACCATCAGGATGTATGAAAATCGGTGACTCATCAATGTAACCACAGAATGAACACGCTTCACACTTCTTAATGCTTAAAGCACTATCTGTCCTTACTGGGGTCAAATCCTTAGGGTAACATAGCCTCCTCCTAAGTGATTTTTTATTTCAATAACTGAGCCTAGGTCTAGGTACTACTAAACTGGCAATCTTTTCATCTGTATGAAGGATATGCCAGTTCCTTGTAAAAATATCTTTCAACTTGTTGTCATCACTGCTATAAGTGAGACAAAACATGAGACCATTATTTTGTTTCCTCCTGTCAGTGGTAAGTGCTAACTACTGGAGCTGAGGAAAAGTATGGACATCCAGAAGTAAATCTGGACCCCCTAGCTAAGGAACAGGCTTCCTCTACATCAGACTCTTTATAACCCCTTCTTATAAAATCTGTCTTGATCCTTAACTACTTGTGTACATAAAACCTGAGTATGTGTATCTGAATAGTTCAAGGAAAATATCAAAAACTTGCTACTACTATTCAGGGTTTGAAAAAAATCCAAAAGTTTTTTGATTTTACCTTTCCACAGAAAAAAATTTCATCCACGAACTGACTGTAGAAGCATGAACTTCACCCTAACATAATTAATACATTCTCACTTTCCCATTCGGACATTATGATATAATGGCATAGTTATTGGCACATAGCTATGCTGGAGACTCGTAAATAATATGATCCATCAAACACAAAAACATTGTATTCGAGCACTATCTCCAGAAGATAACAACTGAACTCTGTATTCTGTAATGAGTACCCACTATTCCTGATTTAAAAAAGTCTTCACCATTTGAATACCTTCTGAATTAGGAATGACAGTGAAAAGTGAAGCTATGCCTATTGTGACTAACAAATCAATACTGATCCCTTGATTCTCTTTTAGGAACAAATACAAATCTGCAAAAACTGCTTACTATCACATAAGACTGGAGTATAGTGTTGGAAAACTGGTCTCGACTGTTTTTCCACATAGATGGAAATTGGCTCTGTGAGCCAGCCTGTCCCTGCCACAGTGGGTCTAAAAGGAGGCGTAATAGGGTCTTTGTGTATCTTAAGCATTCCATGGAGGCTAGGTACTAAAGGATTTTCAAATAAAAAATGTTGAAACAATTCCTTTGACATGATGTTGCTTTGTACACTATCACTAAGTGACCTCACTAACTGTTCCCTCATAAGCTCAATTGTGTCCCTCACAATCAGCTGATATGTAGTACAATCTCTCAACATACTTTTAATAGTATTAAAATAATAAGTCCTGTCCATTACCACCACAGAGCCACCTTTATTAGCTGGTCTCAGTACTATAGTCTGAACATACTGTAAAGCCAATAACACTTGTTGCTCATCAGAGGTGAGGTTCTCAAAACCCCTCCTCCTTCCACCATCACTTAATAACTTGTAAATCTCCTCCTAACACACCTGTGTAAAAACATGCAAAAAAGGGTAGCTCTGCAGTGTTGTTAAAGGACAGGCATTAAGAACTTCTAGGACAGGCATTAAGAACTTCTAGGACAGGCATTAAGAACTTCTAGGCTCTTCCTCAGTACAGAGAAATTTGAAGGAGGTCTTGAACAGATCAAGACAGATTTTATAAGGAGGGGTTGTAAAGAGTCTGAAGTAGAGGAAGCCTGTTCCTTAGCTATGGGGTCCAGATTTACTACTAGACGTAACTACTTTTCCTCACCTCCAGTAGTTAGCACTGATGGGAGGAAATGAAGTAATCGTCCGCTGTTTTGTCTCACTTATAGTACTGATGACAACAATTTGAAAGATATTTTTACAAGGAACTGGCATATCCATCATACAGATGAAACAATTGCTAGTTTAGTAGGACCCAGACCTAGGTTTAGTTATAGAAATAAAAAATTACTTAGGAGGAGGTTATGTTACGCTAAGGATTTGACCCCAGTAAGGACAGCTAGAGCTTTGGGTACTAAGAACTGGGAAGCATGTTCATTCTGTGGTTACATTGGTGAGTCACCAATTTTTGTCCATCCTGCCGATGGGAAGATTTATTATGTTAGGACTTGTGCTGATTGCAATACACGCAATTTAGTGTACCTGACTCATTGTACATCATGTAAGATGTTCTGTGTGGGTAAAACCAATAGACATCTACATGAATGTATAAGAGACCATTCTTATTGTGCTCGTAAAGGGCTGAGTTATAGTGCTCCAGCTAATGACATGAATGAAAAGGACAATGGACATAGTTTTCTTTTCCAGGCTTTGGAAGTGATACGAAAAGGTTCAAGGCTGGGGATTTAGTCAGTGAGACTGAATGCATTGAATTGCACTTGATCCAAAGACTTACAGCACATAGAGGGGCAGGTTTAAATGATTTTAGTTCTCTGAAAACTGTTTTGAAAACTAGGAAATTAAGAAGATGAGTTATGAGCAACATTATTTTTAGGTTTATGTACTGATTGTTATTGTTAAATTAAATTATATATTTTTAGAGGAGGTATTTCTAGAACTTTATTAATGGGTGGATGTAGTGTGTCACATGAGTATTTGTATAGTAGCAATGATAGAGCTTCTTGTTTTTTATTGGGTGATTGTTTAATTAATGAGAGTTCTACTACTATTTAATGAGAGGTGATTTTGTATATTTATGGTCTGAAGAAGCAATCGTGAAATTAAGAAAGAGCTTACCTGTTCATCATCAAAGTGAGATTTTGCCATATTTACAGTGGTTGATTTTGATTTTCCTCAGCCATGTTTCTGTGCAGTTCTTGTTTTTTTCCTGTTGTTTGAAAGTATGTGGCTGCACTGCACAGTTAATTGCCCGAGGTATTGCTGTGCGCGTGCTCTCTCTCTCTCTCTCTATATATATATATATATATATATATATATATTTATATGTGTGTGTGTGTGTGTGTGTGTGTGTGTGTGTGTGTGTGTGTGTGTGTGTTAAACTCATTTTGAGTTTGTAAGGAGGCGAATTGCAAATTTCTCTATGGAAATGATATAAGTATGTTTTTTTTATTTGCTTTGACTACAGCTAACTTGATTGATGGTAAACTGAGATCATGATAATTTATTAGAGTGAAATCTTGCTCATACTGAATTTTCCCCTTCTGAGTGGAATTAGAAGTTAAAACACCAATGTCTAATAGCTGATGTAGGCAAAGGTCTCTGTTATAGGAATGTGAATATGTTCAACACTGTATTGCTAATAAAAAGACTAGGATTTTCTACTAATGACTGAAATATCAGAAATTCATCACATAGTCTCAATTCGTAATGAAATGTCTAAGGTCAGGAATTTCAAAACTGGTGGGAGTTTAGCAAAGCAACTTAAGGCTTTATCTACAAAACTGACAGAGCTGTATAACATCCCTAATCTATGGATCTCATGGCTGTCATCCATAATGAAGTATTGTCATGAGTGGGATGAAAGTGATCAAACAGTCTGGGATTTAGACATTTAAGCCCACCTTTATCTTTAGAATTTGAAAGGTTTTTAAGGATTATTATTTTGTTATTGTTTTGCCACAAGAATGTTATGACTGATTTGTTAAATAACTTGAAAAATCTTGAGGCATACATGAAACTGAGTTGTTGTAATGTTATGGAATGTATTCACTTTGCTGAAGACCTCAACAAAAGACAACATTCTAATTTATTCCAATTTTCCTGATATGTTTTTACTTTGTACATGAATCAAAGTTGGTATCAATAATCTGGTTTATATTTAGCTCCAAAGTATTTTGTTTTATTTATTGAAATATTCATTACTGAAGCTAAGGGGTGATTTATTCAGACCTTTGAGTTACTAAGGGGCAAAGAGTAGAGTTTTCTAACCTGAGTTTATAATTTGATGCTTTGCTATAATTCTTGAAAAATTCTAACACACTTAGAATTACTGAATTAGCAGTCTGAAAATACAGCAAAATGTCATCAGTGAAAGATGTAATATTGGTTATGGAATTTTATTTTTTAATATTTTTGACAATAACACCTCCAATGAGAGAATAATGAGATAGATTGATATAGGGTACCTTGCCTTATACTTGTCAAAATACTGACTATGAAAGCTGGCTATTTGCATAAAGACATTTGGGAACTGAATCATATAGAACTTTAATTATTGAATGTATTAAATAGGGAAAACATATTTTTGTAACACAACACAACACAAAGAAAAGGTAAAAGAACTTGGCCAAAAGCTTAACTGGCATCTAGAGAGATAAATGGTTTTGGTCACTCTTATTTGCATTATGATGAAAATAGGTTTTCATGAATCCTATATGGAATCTTGAAATTTCTTGGTTTGCTATCAGTTGAAAGATGCTGGGTGGAATGACTGCTTACATTTTTACATCAATATTGATAGTGGAGGTGGGATGTAGTCTTTAATAAATAGACGGCCCAAACTGTGTTTCAGATAAACATTGTCTTAGATTAATTTAAATAGTTGTCTACTGAACCATGGGATAATATGATTAAATAACTGAAGTAATACTGGAGCTGAGTGATACTTATTTTTTTATAAACAAAAGCATCAAATCTATCTGACCCTAGGGCCTTGCCAGGTTATCAGTAAATATAGCATCAGATATTTCTTGTGGGGGGGGGGGGGAATCATAACAAGCTAATTTTATATTCTTATAAAAATAAAAAATGAAAAGCAGTCATAAAATTGGACTTTTCCTTTATTTTTAAAAACACATGTAAAATGAACCAGATCACAAATTAAGTGCTTTCGTCCTTCTAAATGGGACTTCATCAGAATTTAACCATTTCAGTTACTTACACCTTTTGTACCTTCACTAAAAGCCATTAATATAATTATCATTTCTTAAAGGCACATACCACAATTATAAAAAATCACCTTGTGTATATTGTCAACAAAATAATTTCAAAAGTAAATGAAAATAATGAGAACTATCCAACAAAACTAAAACTCGTTCATATAAAAAAGTCATACAAATCCACTTGTTAACGTCTAGATAAGGTCCTAATATTTAGAACGGGCTGTAAGGAAATATGTTCATTTAGTCCTGGGAATTTTAAGGTGTGCAACCTAAGTTGACATTTCATTTCCTTCTATGAATACATGAAACTTGTTCTAAAATACCACATTTGTAATTTGTAAAGGCTGGACAAACTACAGAATGTTTGTAAAAAGCATTATTGCTATTCTGCTTAGTTATTTGATACTGGTGCTCATAAATTCTTTTTCTAAGTGACCTCTCAGTTTTACCTATATAATAAGCAGAACAGCCCATACACTTAGCAAGATAGATGATTGACTTGGAATGACAACTTCCTCTAATGAACCTTATATTTTTTCTGATTTCATTTTCCAGTGTTAACCCATCCCCTTCAAAAATGTAGGAACATTGATTACATGATCCACACTTAGACATATCATATATACAATCTCCCCTCGACTGCACATTATAGGTTGCTTCCTCAATTCAGCCCTAAGATTCAGGGCAGTCTTGAAGGTAAATAATGGCTTAGTCTCTACAATTTTGAGAATTTCTGGAGAACTTTTTAGTATACTCCAATTACTATAAATAATGTCCTTGACATCTTTTGCATTAGCATTAAACTTAAGCACAAGGGCCCTCTCATATTTGTTAACCTCACTGTATCCCCCTGTTGTACCTAAACCTATTCCAAGAAGAGATTTGTACATTCTACCCTACTCAGACTCAACATAATTCCTTATGTCGTCAACTAAATGACGGGGATATCCTCTAGCTAAAAACATGTTGACTACTATATCTAAGCCTTTAAACAGATCCTCTTGATGTGATATCATGTGGCCTACTCTAATACATTGTGCCTTGACAATACTTTTTTTCTGACTCAAAGGATGATGACTAGAAAAATCTAAACAAGAATTACTAAAAGTAGCTTTTCTAAAAACAGAGGACTTAAAACCATTACTTGTATGACTAACAAAGTATCTAAAAATCTGATACCTCTTCTGTCACAGTGACAAGTAAACCTCAAAAAAATGAGAAGAATCATTTAGATAGTATAGAAAATTGTCTATTTCATATTCTGGTGCATTCCAAAGAATAAAAATATCTTGATATCAAACGTATAAATTTACATATTGATAAAATCTAGAATTAAAGACATGGTTACCTTCCCAATCATACAGTAATAAATTTGCTTACATAGGGGCACAGGAAGCACCCATAGCCACCCCTTTTATTTGCTTATAAAACTCCCCCTTGAAAGCAATATAGTTAAAACCTAATATTAATGACATTAGCTCTGAAATCAAACTAATCTTGTCATGAAATCAAACTAATCTTGTCCTGTGTGACTCCGGAACAACTAACCAAGCTGTCATAAAAATGTTCCATACCTTTGTCTCTAGGTATAGAGGTGTAAAGATCAACTACATCTATAGTTAAAAAAATTAAATCTTCCCTCCAAATATCATTACGAAGTCTTCCCAAAAATCCCATGAGTTAATAATTAAATGATTGACAGACTGAAAAATGGGTTTCAACCATCTCTCAATACATAAACCAATGGGATATGTTTTAGAGCCTCTACCTGAGACAATGAGTCTAAGGAGGGACTGACAACGTCTTTGTGTATTTTTTTATTCCAAAAATGGTGGCTACTACTGGATTATCTACTTTCAAAAAATTGTATGTATCAGATGTAATCCTCTGTTCAAGTAAATATTCCTCTAAAAATGAATCAATCTTCCTATACCCTATAGTAACCTCATTCAAAGAGACACTGATATAGTTACTACTGTCGTTCAATAAGTTGAACACAGCTTTTAAATAATTCAAAATGTCATATAGAACAATCTCCCTACTCTTATCCGGCTTCATTACCCTAAGGGATTTATCATTTTTCAAAGAATTAAATAATTGCCATTATTTTTTTGTTCAGATTTGAATTCCTTAAAGGAACTTCCTTTATAGCGACTTCAAATGCATACAGATCTTCCATGATGGCTTTTTCTAAAACATTTAAGGTGGGGTGTAATGGAGGATTGAAAGTGCTTTTTCTCATCACGTCTTTGTAATGTACACATTTATTTATTTTTTCACAATCATCAGACATAATAGCTAAATTCAATTTCCTAATAAAGAGTTTAGTCTCACTAACTGTGTCCACTATATCAAACTTCCTAGTGGGCACGAACTTCAACCCCTTGGCAAAAAGGAAAAAATGTTCCTTGGTAATGTTAATGTTTGTAAAGTTATAAATGTGAAACCCCTTATAAGAAAATACATTACTGGTACACAAAATGGAAGAATTAAATTGTTCATCAACTACTGCTTGTGTGAGGCTGTCTCTACCCTTTTCTGCTGTATGTTCTGCTGTCTTGGGGTAAACGCATTCTTGCATTTCTACTACCCCCTGATTCATAGGTTCATACTAGGTTCATACTAGGCTATCTGCCCGAGGGCATTTACAAGCCTAGCTGATGGTTCCTGGAGGGTAAAAAAAGACTTAGAGTTTTCCACATTGTTCTTCCATAATGTGCCAAAGGTTGAATTGTTAGACCTATTGTCCAAGTGATTACCAATAATGGGAAAGCTTTGTTGTCAGAAAATTGTTGAGCATCTCTAAATATCTTATTTTTTCTTTTAAAAATCTTTTCACACTTTCTATCAACTATAGTGAACTGCTTAACATACAGCTTTTCCCAAAGAGGAAAAATCAAATTGTTCTTAATGTCTGAATTTAACTTTTCCACTTCTTTCATTAACTCAAAAATCTTAAAATCATTAAACTTAATGATTTTTTTCCATCAATTCTAAACCATGTTTGTTAAACATGTCACAAAACTTGACATACATTTGTTCATTATAGTCTAAGCCAAATGGAAATCTAAAACCACCAACAAAAGCAGCCACACCAGACCGGTATCGCCAGGGCAATAACAAGCTCACGATAAGGCACTGAATATGGTTTATTAACGTGCAAAAACTTCAGCAACAAGCACTACACTACACAATCTACTTGAACGCAAACCTTGTGGTACAATCCTTGTGGTACAATTTCTAACTGCAAACATCTCTGTAAATCTTTCAAGTACCCACAGTTGTGACAATCAACAGACAATTCTTGTGTATTTTTAGTAGTATTAGCATCTGTAAAGTTAAAGGCTTGTTGATAAACTGTTCAATGTCAACAGCTTAATTCCATTCATGAGAAACATTGGACACTACTTTTTTATTCACAATAACACCAGCCTGCCAATTAATGGAAGGCTCTAAAGTAGACCAAAAATAAGTTTTTAGTGGAACAGTACCTTTGGGGTGAGCTCCTAATGCTTCTCCACTAAATCGGTGAGCTGTACACTCGTCATTGTCAAAAGAAGTGTTTGAACTGTGTTACAGCAATCGCACTTGAACCAACACCAGAATTTTATATTCTGAAAGAGTGCTTGGTATCAAGTATTACAGAAATTATGTCATGTTGAATGTGTCAATATCTTCATAAGTTCATAAGTGAGTACTAGGCTAACTGCCCTGAAGGGTCATTTTAAGCCCAGCCAATAATTTGAGGTCAGACTCAAACCCTGTATTTTGTGTCTATGCAGTGATGACCTTAACTATTACACCAAACCCACGATCCCCCTGTGGTTAGTAGAGACAAACACTTCTGCATACATATCATAAAAAGCTGACCAAATACCTTAACGTTGAGTATAAAGTTGCTGTTAACAGATGCAATATTATTCAAACCATGATTTAATTTGATTAACTTGTCTATTAATTTAGATAAGATTATACCACATTCTGTATGTTTAACTCCAAGTTATGTTTCAAAAAGAGTTTGATTAAATGCATTATAACTTTAGGTTAGTGCTAAGCCTCAATTAATTATCAAATGTATTATGTTCAAAATGTTTCTTCAGGTACAGTCTACCAAATAAATGTTGTTTTCAAACACTGCAATATTCTTATTCTTGCACTTTTTCAATAATGCTGATTTACTAATGAGTCTGATCCTTCCTTGACATTAATTGGAAAACTGCCCATTAAATATCAAATGTTGTCATCCTGATCACCAAATAAATGTGTTTGAATTAATAGTAATGTTAATAGTCAATTAACCATTGGATATGCATGAGGTTCTTGGGTGTATTGTAAAGCATACTTACAAAAAGATATAGAGAGGAGAAACATTCTGTCCTGGTTATAAATTGAAAAGAAAGTAAAATCCTGTATATGAGGGTATGGTGCCTATTAAGGATAAACAAGATCTTAGACATTCGTAATGACTTAAAGCAAAAATGTATTCTACATAGTTTGTGCACCATATTTATTTAAGGGTAGACCCAGAGACAAGCATCGGGATACTATGAAAGAAGGGTCTATATTAAGTTATTGAACATTAATATTGTCGAAAACATAAATATCAACACCAAAACATCGAAGTACCACAATAACAAACACTGTAAATATCGACAGCACCGTTGTCAAAAAGTTATGGTTGGTCAAGTGAAATATTGTGATGTAGTACATTACTACGACATCACGTCACAGTCAGTTGAGTAAATTATAAATAGAGAAGTAATATGCATGTTAGTATAGTTTTGAACTTTGTAAGTAAAGTAGATATATGTTGAATGTTTATGTGTGTCAAATGCAGTATTATGTAGAAACACTATGTTACTGCTTGATCCAGAAGTGCTGTCTGTTTGGGATCCTTATTACGTTATTGAAAAGACTGTTCAGTGAATGGCATTTTTGGAGCTCTGACATCGAACATGCCGTTCACCGAACTGTTTACACTGAGATTGCGGTACATGGAGGATTGGGAAATTTGCCCTTTCCTCACTGTAGTGCAATCTTGGAGTTGGTATATATAATTAGTGGGGTGTGTGGGGGGCATAGCCCCCCACAACAGCAGAAATTAATGAACAGCGTATATTTGTTTGTACATTCTGGTTATGTTGTTTAGGCATATTAGTGAATTATATGTTGTAGTTTTGTACACAGTGTGAATAAAATTTGTTGGTGCAGAAGTGGGCCAATCATGGGAGTTCAGTATTTTCAGTTTAGACATTGTCAGCGTTCATTATTGTGGTACTTCGATGTTTTGGTGTCGATATTTATGTTTTTGACAATATTAATGTTCAATAATGTAATATAGACCCATGAAAAATATTTGAAAAAGTTAGAGCTGTTAGAACAAAGGACATAAATATTAAAATTAAGGGATGAAATAATAATGGACTTATACACTAAAAACTTATTGTTGATGGAGCAATGAAACATCAAAACTAAATAATCTCCCCCAATTTACGTAGGCAAATAAAACTGCTGACGGCACATTTGTGATTTATGGCATTACTAGAACTAGAAGCTTGTACTGTCTAAAATATAACAATACCTAAGAAATTAGAATTTTTGGTCAAAAGAGTTAATGGAATGATGTTGGTTAGCTGCCCTATGTCACAACACTAAGTAGAAAAGCTCAGTTGATACAGCTGTTAAAATATATGCTTCAGCCTTATGTTTTACTACTATAACCAGATAAGTGAACATTTACTAGAGAGGGAACTCTGAGTACCTATTTCTCTGGTTCATCTCTAGGATGTGTAGCTAGATAGATCGCACCTCTGAAAGTTCAAATGTACCAAATTAATCAAATGTGACTATATGATGTCCTTTGGATATTCCTTTAAAACATAACAGTTTATCACTGAATGGAGTCAACAATCCAGGGATAATCCTTGTTTAGGCCTCCCACACCAGGATACACCAATGGGCCACCAGTTTGTAAAAATATGAAAAGAGACATGGAGGAGCTGTCTGACCATGTGGCCCAGGCAGGTATGACACTAGCCCTGAGTAGCATCCTGCCATCACCCAGAATGATACCACAGTACAAGTACAAAATGATTGACTTCAACAATTGGCTAAGCTTCTGGCGCCATTCTAAGGGGATCCAGTATCTGTCTGTCTGGGACAACATGATTGGCAGGCCACAATGCTTTGCCAGAGATGGCCTGCACCTGTCGCCTCTGGGATTCCGGATACTGGCTAAGGCTCTTGCCACCCCTATAATGCCTTTTTTAGGCAAGGCTCAAACATCAAATGCACCACCATAGTAGATACAAACAAGCAAAACTAAGGATAATGCTGCTCAATGCTAGAAGTCTGAACCTCAAAATGCACTCACTCGAGGCACTCCTTAAGATGGAGAACATCGACATCTGTGCAGTGACAGAGACCTGGTTTAAGGCTCCAGAGAGCACCCCTGCATTACCAGGCTACAATTCTTACCACACCTTTCAGCCACCTAACCTGGACTGAAAAACTAAAGGAGGAGGTGTGTCCATATTCATAAAGGATATCCACACCTCCAGGCTAGTTGCTCAACATAATGCATCCGAAATTATCCAAGTACAATTAACACTGGGCAAGACTGCAATTCAGGTTGTAGCTTGTTACAGATCCACCACCATGCCCCAGGACATCCACTCCATATTTCTCGATATACTGGATCATATTAAGGTACAGGCCGATACCCTAATATTGGGAGATTTCATATACCCCACCATCAAGTGGGAAAACTGTTCATGTAATAACTCATCTGCCCAACGTTTTCTGGAATTCATCAATTCTAATGCCCCGGATCAGCTTGTCCATACCCCTACCAGGAGCAACAACATCCTGGACCTGGTCATTACCAGTATGGGTAACAGATGCTCCATGCCAGAAGTCATCTCCTTGCTGGTCAGGTCCGACCACAAGCTAATCAACCTAGACATCCATATCCCGCCCCCACCCCCCATTAAGGAAACCACCGTAAAAAATTTCTCCAAAGCCAACTTCATGCTTCTTAAGTCTGAAGTGGCCAACTTCACGTCACCCACACAGATGGAAAATAGAGACACAACTCCTGAATCATATACAAAAGCACTGTATAAGAACATACATGAGTGCATGGACCATGTCATCCCCGACAGAACAAAGATGCTATCCTCCAAAAAAAGGAAGCCAATCTGGTGGTCCCCTGCCATAAAGAAACTCTACAAAAGAAGGAAGAAACTGTTGCAAAAAAGAGTACAATCCCATGATTGCAGGAACTCCCTGGTCAGCCTCAGCAAGAAGCTGAGATCCCTCATAAAATCCTCCAAAGCTAGTTACAAAAATAAAATCTCCATGGATTCTAAAGACTACCACAAAGCTTTCTACAGCTATGTCAAGAATCTCAATGGCAACACTCAGATCTGCTCGTAACTACAGCACAATGGCACTACATTTACCGAACCAATTGATATTCGCAACATCCTGGCAGACAGGCTCAGTGCAAACTTTACCCCCCCCCCACTCCCCAAAGGGCCCACTAACATACCAGAAGATTGCAAAGCCCCTGCAATCATGGACGCACAAGTAAAGACCGCACTCTCCAAAGTCAGGAACACAGCATCCATGGGACTAGACAACATCCCAGGCTGCGTTCTGCACAACCAGCAGAACGAACTGGCACCCCACCTAAGTACCATGTTCAACCATAGCCTCACTTCAGGCTTTGTGCCTATGGAATGGCGCACACCGACGATTATCCCACTCCACAAAGGGGGTGCCACTACTGACCCTGGGAACTACCGTCCCATTAGCCTGACGAGCCTGGTCTGCAAGGCCATGGAATGCATCATCCTGGTGCTTATAAACAAAGACATAGGTAATCTCCAAACTCTGGAACCCACTCAGTTTGGGTTTGTAAAAGGTAGATTATGCCTCCTAAACCTGATTGACTTCTTCAAAGTAGTCACCAGAGCCGTAGACGAGGGTAAGGTGGTGCACACAGCCTAGCTTGACCTCCCCAAGGCTTTTGACACCATCCCCCACTCTGGTATTATAGATAAACTTACTGGACTAGGCATAAATCTATATGTCACAAAATGGGTGGCCAACTGGCTCACTGACAGAACCCACACGGTGAAAGTAGCCGACTCCAAATCTGACATCAGACCAGTGACAAGTGGAGTACTACAGTGTTCGGTCCTGGGTCCTCTCCTGTTTGGTATTTACTTCTCTGAAGTCCAGGCTAATACGACTGGTCTCTGGCTAATGAAATTCACAGACAACTGCAAACTAGGAGCCATAACAGATTTGCCTAAGGATGTGGACATTCTAAAAAGTGGCCTCACTGAGACTGATGCTTGATGTCAAAGTCATGGCCTAAAGCTCAATGCCAAGAAGTCAATTGTCATCCCCTTTGGGAAAAACACAGTACCCATGAACTACCACATAGGTGGTAGCCTACTAAACACTGAAAGTGTGATAAGAGACCTTAGGACACAGGTGGACAGTAGTCTCTCCTTTGATAATCAAGTCACCACAGTAGTCCAGAAATGTTTCTATGTGGCATACCTCATCACAAAGGGGTTCTCCTCCAGAAAAAGAAAGGTCGTCGTTCCTCTCTACTCATCCCTCATCAGACCCATTATAGAGTACAACGCCCCATTTGGCATCTACCTCGCAAGACACCTGTAACAACTAGAAAGGCCAGAGAAGTACCTCACTTGAAGGATTACTGGCCTCAAACAGATGCCATACACAGACCGTCTCAAAAAACACCAGCTCTACTCCGTTGCATATTGCCTACTCAGAGGCAACCTTTGCCATCACATAGTCCCTCAAAACCTACACCACCAAAACACACACATAGAAACACAAAACACACACCTACATTTACAGAGGCTCTCAATAAAAATCTCCCCAAGCAACAGAGACCTCCAAAGCAGAAACCCAAGCAACCTCCACCCCCAACACAACCCAAATGATACATAGCCCACAAACTTAGTGTGCCACACAACCACAGCCCATAAGGCATAACAACATACCCAACACTCTAGTCATAGGTGACTCTATAGTCAGGCACACTGATCTCCCACTCACCAAGCTAATCAAGGAGAAAGTTACTGTCAGCTGCCTGTCAGGTGCCAAGATCTGACACATAATGCACACACTCAGGTCACTCCACAACAAGTACAAATATGACTCTGTCATTGTCCATGTTGGTGTGAATGACCTGAGACGTACCTCACTGGACTACATGAAAAGAGACATGGAGGAGCTCTCTGATCTTATAGCTCAGGCAGGTATGACCCTAACCCTGAGTAGCATCCTGCCATCACCCAGAATGATACCACACTACAAGGACAAAATGATTGACTTCAACAATTGGCTAAGCTTCTGGTGTCATTCTAAGGGGATCCAGTATCTGTCTGCCTGGGATGATATGATCGACAGACCATGATGCTTTGCCAGAGATGGCCTGCACCTGTCACCCTTGGGATTCCGGATACTGGCTAAGGCTCTTGCCACCCCTATAGTGCCTTTTTTAGGCAAGGTTCCAATGACAAATTCACCACCATAACAGGTACAAGCAAGCAAAATCTGAGGGTAATGCTACTCGATGCTAGAAGTCTAAACCTCAAAATGCACTCACTCGAGGCACTCCTTAAAATGGAGAACATCGACATCTGTACAGTGATAGAGACCTGGTTCAAGGCTGCAGACAGCACTCCTGCATTACCAGGCTATAATTCATACCACATCTTTCGACCACCTAACCTGGACCGAAACACTAAAGGTGGAGGCATGTCCATATTCATTAAGGATATCCACATCTCCAGGCTAGTTGCTCAGCATAATGCATAAGAGATTATCCAAGTGCAACTAACAATGGGCAAGACCGCAATCCAAATTGTAGCTGGCTACAGATCCCCCACCATGCCCCAGGATTCCCACTGCTCATTTCTTGATATACTGGAAAATATTAGGGTACAACCCAACACCCTAATAATGGCTGATTTCAACTACCCCACCATTAACCGTGAAAACTACTCATACCAACTCTTTTGCTCAACGTTTTCTGGAATTCATAAATTCCAATGCCTTGGATCAACTTATCCACACCCCCACCAGGGGCAGCAATATCCTAGACCTGGTCATTACCAACATGGGTGACCAGTGTTCCACACCAGAGGTCAATTCCTCGTTGGTCAGATCCGACCACAAGCTAATCAGTCTAGACATCCACATCCCACCCCCCATTAGGGAAACCACCGTAAAAAATTTCTCCAAAGCCAAATTCATGCTTCTTAAGACAGAAGTGGCAAATTTAATGACACCCATCCCGACGGACAATAGAGGTACAACTGCTGAATCCTACACAAATGCACTTTATAAGCACTTACACAAGTGCATGGATCATGCTATCCCTAACAGAACCAAGATGCTATCCTCCAAAAAAAGGAAGCCAATCTGGTGGTCCCCTGCCATAAACAAACTCTACAACAGAAGAAAGAAACTGCTGCAAAAAAAGAGTAAAATCCCATGATAGGAGGAACTCCCTGGTCAGCCGCAGTAAGAAGCTGAGATCCCTCATAAAATCCTCCAAAGCTAGTTACGAAAACAAAATTGCCACTGTTTCTAAAGACAACCACAAAGCATTCTATAGCTATGTCAAGAATCTCAATGGCAACACTCAGATCTTCTCTGAGTTACAGCACAATGGCACTAAATATACAGAACCAACTGATATTGCCAACATCCTGGCAGATAGATTCAGTGCTACCTTTACCCCCCTCTCACCCCCTAAATGGCCCATCTCTATACCGGAAGAATGCAAAGTTCCTGTAATCATGGCTGCACAGGTAAAAATCACATCCTCCAAAGCCAAGAACACAGCATCCATGGGACCTGACAACATCCCAGGCTGCGTTCTACATGAACTACAGAATGAACTGGCACCTCACCTAAGTACCATGTTCAATCATAACCTCACCTCAGGCTTTGTGCCCACTGAATGGTGCACACTGACAGTTATCCCACTCCACAAAGGGTGAGCCGCCACGGACCCCGGGAACTACTGCCCCATTAGCCTGACGAGCCTGGTCTGCAAAGCCATGGAACGAATCATCATGGAACTTATAAACAAAGACATTGATAATCTCCAAACTCTGGACCACACCCAGTTTGGGTTTGTAAAAGGCAGATCATATCTCCTAAACCTGATAAACTTCTTTGAAGCAGTCACCAAAGCTGTAGATGAGGGTAAGGTGGTTCACACAGCCTATCTAGATCTCACCAAGGCTTTCGACACCATTCCCCACTCTGGAATTATAAATAAACTCACTAAACTAGGTCTAAATCCCTATGTCACAAGATGGGTTGCCAGCTGGCTCACTGACAGAACCCACACTGTGAAAGTAGCAGACTTCAAATCCGACTTCAGACCAGTGACAAGTGGAGTACCACAGGGTTCAGTCCTGGATCCTCTCCTGTTTGGTATCTACTTCTCTGAAGTACAGACTAACACAGAAGGTTTTTGGCTAATGAAGTTCACTGATGACTGCAAACTAGGAGCCATAATCGAACTCCTAATGATGTGGACATCCTACAAAAGGGCCTCACTGAGACAGATGCCTGGTGTCAAAGCCATGGCCTCAAGCTCAATGCCAAAAAGTGCACTGTCATCCCTTTTGGTAAAAGCTCTGTACCAATGAACTATCACATAGGTGGTAGTCTACTTAACACATAAAGTGTGATAAGAGACCTTGGGACACAGGTGGACAGCAGTCTCTCCTTTGATAATCATATCGCCACAGTCATCAGAAAATCCCTCTGCGTGGCACACTTCATCACAAAAGGTTTCTCATCCAGGAAAAAAAGAGGTAATTGTTCCCCTCTACTCATCACTCATTAAACCCTTTATAGAGTACAATGCCCCTTTTAGTATGTACCTCACAAGACATCTGCAGCAACTGGGAAGGCTGCAGAAATACCTCACAAAGAGGATTACCGGCCTCAAACAGATGCCCTACGCAGACCGTCTCAAAATACTCCAGCTTTACTCCATCACATATCGCCTACTCAGAGGTGATCTCTGCCTAACATATAAAGCTATGTCAAACCCAGAGCTGTTGGACATGCTCCACTTAAAAAAATCCCAATCCCTCTGAGCTACACGCTGTAGGGACCTAAACCTTGTCACCACAATAAACAGATCATGTTGGAGGGATAGATTCCTCTCCCAGAGACTTTCCATGCTCTGGAATAGGCTACCCATTCATGTCAAGCAAAGCTCCTCATTAGCCCTCTTTAAGATAAGTCTTGACAATTGGATGGGAAACAGGAAATTCACCCTGGGGATCACTGCTGTGGCGCTGCTCGACAGGGGCACAGGAAAATAATTTTCTTGGGTGGCGAAAGCCAGGGAACCTTGTTTGGCTAGGCTTATATAGGCCCTAGGCCAATAGCCAATACATACCTATGAACCTATGAACTTAAACTCATTAAAACAGGTAACTCCATCATTTTAGTGGAGTTCCCTGCACCCAAAGGACAAAATGAGCCAATATAGTAAATAAATACTTTAGCCTAGAACACTGCTAAAGTCTGAAAAAAATACGTATTCTGTTTGCAATGTAGGGTGGAACCATCTGCCAATTCCATAACACCTATCGCTTTTGTAGGCAATACATCACATAGAACAGAGTCACAACAGATTAGCACCCAGGGTATAAATAAAGATAAACAGTTGCATAACCAACCTAGGAATAATCATTGGTTAGTCTTGCTATCCCAGTATATACCAAATTGTTACTAGTTTGCAAAAACTAAAAGTCATAAAAATCAAGTAACTGTCACCATTTTAGTGAAGTTCCCTGCACTCAAAAGATAAAATGAGCTATTCTAGAAAATAAATACTTTAAAATATGGATAACATTTGAAAAATATGTCTGCAGTGAAAGAAGAAATTATCTGCCAACTCCCAACTCCATAACACCTGTCCGACTTTTTAGTCATTTACACCCTTAAAACAAATCACTTAGAAGAGACTCACAACTGATTAATACACAGGGAATACATAAAAATCCCCTGGTCCATGATGGATTCCTCAAAGATTTTGCATAACCAAACATCTAATTCTATTGTAAGGTTTGTCTGTGGTGTGAAATAATAATTGAGAATGGAACTTTGGATTAGTATGAGTAATATCACTCCCTTACTTGACAATTCCCACAATCATCTGAGGTAGCTAAACTTTACAAAAATGTACAATATTAAACACGCAACAGCAGACTTATACCATCACTTTTGCACTCATTTATTTATTAAGTCTTCAGCCATACCAGAAAGAAAATACTGACAACACTGCCACAGATATAGGTAGTCTTACAAACTAAATTCTAAACTAAGTAGAACCGATTGCCAGCAATGCAAAATAAAACAGGAGCATCTAAATACATGCTGCAATGTATACAGACACAACCCACTCCAAAAAATAAGTGTTTATTCATTTAATTCAGTATTGCATGATACTAGCTCCAAGCATACTATCTGACCCTCTACATCTGTATACTAGAATGTCATAAGACATGAGTAAAGAGAGGACTTCCAAGATGGCTGTACAAATGATCAGCAGCTTGATTTTACCTCCCTCAGTGTGAAAAAAGAAACTGAGAGATAAGGGGTAGAAACTCTGCAGGTTTTTAGTAAATTAATTTACTGCCTGGTAAGTACACTGCCTGGATGCCAGCAAAGAAGAAACTTAGAGAGCTTGTAAGAAAATCAACCACAAAGGGTGAAGAGAAAACACTGACTGGGAAGAATCCTGCAGTTGTTCAGCAAAATCAGTTCAAGCTCCAGCTTTGGTGCAAGACATGGCTTCCAGTAATGTAGAGGAAAAAATAAATCAAATGTGCTCAGAGCTGATTAAAATAAACAAACATTAAATGAGTATATTAATTCAAACAAAAAAGGATGGAAAACATAAAAGAAGCTTTAAACAGCTAATCAGATGAACTGATAAAATTGCAAAAATCAGAGGCTGAAATGAAGAAAAGGCTGGCTAAGTACAAGATTGCTAAGAAGAGCTATTTCAAAAATGATTGAGTTAGAGGACAGAGCATGTAGTGAAAACTTGATATTTTTTGCTGTACTACAGAAACTGGAAGAAACAGCCAGCATTATTTTTATCAAAGCACAAATAGGCAACTGCACTGGTATTAGACATCAGGATTTCTTAATTGAAAGGGCACATTGTGTGTATACTCTAAACCTGTCCACGGGAGAGGAGCCAAAACCTGTATTAGTAAAGATGCAATCATATTAGCAGAAAGAGTTGATCTTTACAAAACTATGTCTGAAGGGCAGAGTATTAAAAATAAGAGAGAGTGGCATGTTTGTGGAAAATGATTGTTCACTATAGACCAGGCAGAAGAGAAGCAAATTTATCCCAGAAATTAGGGTATATTGAGAGGCAGATGTGAGATTCAAGCTGCTGTACCCAGCTGTCTTCAAAATATTTTTTTTCTACAGGATCAAAGTCATGTAGAACAGGCTAAGGAGGAAATACAAAACTTTGCCCAATAAAAAATGAGCCATTAAATGAAAGGGGACTCTGCTTCTCATTCTTCTGATAATAAAGCTCATAAAGAGACTTTGCCAGTGAAACCTTTTCCAATGTTCCAAACAAAAAATGCTTGAGACACTGAAAAAAAGCATAGGATCTGACTAAAGCAATCGGGAGTACATTGGACTTGAGCCAGAATCTAGTGCTGGGAGATGGAGATGAACAGGAAGAAAACCAGCAACATTGAACATTGAAGTTAGTGATTAAATGTGAGACTATAAAGCATCAATTACATTTGTGAAATATGGCTTTACAAGAAAAAGTGGAAAGATTGGACTTTTGTTGATTTTATTAAACTTGTGGAGGACTGAAACACATACTGTACTCCATGTCATTAATTTTTGGAAGACATTGAAGGGAAGGAAAAAAAAAGAAAAGACAAGTAACTGTAGGTCAAAAATTTTTGTTCTTATTATTTGTATAAAACATTTCATGATAATAGTTGAATGTAATACAGTGAAACATTTTCAGTTATTGTATGTGATAATATTACTGAAGTAAACAAGTGCCTTTTTTTCTTTTTCAGTATTAAGAAATATAGACATTACAATGTAAAAAGAGAAGCAAGGCTGAGCAAATGCATGTTTAAGTTAATATGCTATAATCTTGAGTTGTTTAGGTGGGGGATGGGGTGTAAAAGTGCACAGATTATAATATATGGAGAGTCGATATGTTCTGTCTTCCTTTTGAATAGGTGAATGTCTGAATTTGGCTTAATCTAATAACAACTTTTTTTGGTGCGTAAGCAGGTAAATAAGAACACTGAATGTAATGAAAAATTTTCTTTTGGCAAATAAATTCTCAGTGTAAGTTGAGATGCTTGCAAATGAGGGCACATGTACATTTTGTACTTGTATTTCCATAGAGACACACTGACTATAGGGGCAAACAATAAAAGCCAGAGCACTTTTTTAAGGCTAAAAGTTAATGTTTTCTGAAAACGTATATGCTGTTTTTCATATCTGGGGAGAATGAAGATAAAACAAGAACAGACAGCAACTAGTGCAAGTAGGCGCATAGGCTGTAACATGTAACTTAACATAGATAACCTTAATATTAGGCTAAGAAATGCTTGTTTGTGAAGTTGTCAATTTGGGACAATTGTTCCAATCAGGAGGGTTAAACTTTATTATTTGAAGATGTGCATAGTTTTGTGTTTGTTTTAAATTAATAGTTTATTACAAAGTTCTAAGTGTGTGTTTGTTTTCTTGTTTAAGGATTTTCATCAAAATAAAAAGTCTTGTAAAAATGTGACATAGTTTCAAATGGAGATAACAAGAAACAACTGTATAAAAGATCAACCTGCCAAACATTAGTGGGTACATGAAACATAAAAGCTGGAAATAAGCATTAAAAATCTGTGATATATAATAGGTAGGAATAATACTTTCTTATCACAATGTCTGCACTAAACATATTATTTTGAAAGATAAATGGGCTCACAGGTATAGACAAAAAGTTAAGAGTATTGAATTATATTAAGAAATGCAGAATGCAAATAGCAATGCTACATGAGACACATTTGGAAAGAAGTGAACACATGAATTTGATAAATAAAAGGCTGTCAGAATGAATATTCAGCAAAATTTCAGGGACAAAGAAAAAGGGAAGTATGTGGACTATTTGCTAGAGGAGCTCCAATAGTGATAAAAGAGGAAAAAGAATAGTAATGGTAGATTTGCAGTAGTAAGGAGTTACTGGCAAGGGAGGAAGATTAAAATGGCATGCATTTATGTTCCACCTAAAACTGTTATTATGAAGCTTAAGAACATTTTGGGAGAAATAATCAGATTTCAGCAGGGAATATTACTTATTAGTGGGGATGGAGCTTGATTTGCAACAGTGAGGATGTATCTGGGGGCCCTAGAAGGGGAAATATAACAAAAGAGGGCAGATATCTGAAGGAATTTAAGAAAATATTTGGTATGGAAGATGTAAATTCAGTAGTAGGAACTCAGAGATAATTTACATATTATTTACCTAAGATACAATAATGTGGCTAGACTAGACAGAAATTATATTTAACAGGAACATGTGCACTTAATTGAAAGCTTCAACACACATCCAACAACTATTTCAGATCAAACAAATAAGATAAAAATGCAGGGTAATGAAGTAAAACTGAGACACTGGTGCTTCCCCACTTACCTGTTAAAAAGAGAGGAATTCAAGGAACAGGTAGTGGAAATTATTTGAGTGGTATTACAAGATAGATTTTTTCAGAAGTTATAATAGCTAGTGAGTAGGATAAAATGAAAGTGGAGTTTAAAAATAGGGGAGAATAAAAGAAAAGGAGATATGGTTAAGAAGTAACAAGAATTATTTTTATGATCTAACAAATGTTAAAATATTGCAGAATAAAGGGAATCTCACAGAAAAGAAGAGGCACAACTGCAGAATGCTAAAGAGAAAATAAGGAAGTATCTGGATAATATGCATAAGTTTAGAAAGATGGCTGTTAAACAAATATTTTTGATAATAACTCCAGAGCACAAACACTCTAGTACAATCACTTAGGCAACAGAAAGTAGAAAGGGTTGTTGCCAAACTTAGGGAGCCTGTAACAATAAAATAATCAAAGATCCTGTAGAAGTATTAGAGATATTTTAGAAATTTTATGAAAATTTGTGTAAATCAGAGGAATGTGGAAATCAAGAAAAAGCAAAAATGGAAATATTTATGGAAGACTTAAGTATGCAAGGTTAGAGGTAGATGAGGCTCAACAAGTAATGGTTAAGATAGGAGGTGATGAGCTAAAATGATGAATGGATGGTATTTTTCTGGAAATGTGGAAGCTAGGAGGGAAGAAAGTGATAAAGATCTGCAAGATTTTGTTTAACAGTATTTTAAAGTAGGGGAAGCACCAACATCTTGGAAGAAAGTTGGGGTGGTGGTATTACATAAAGACTGTAAAGACTGATTAGATCCAGTTTCATATAGATCCATTTCAATTTAAAACCATGAATATAATCTGTTTATGTCTATAATATCTAAAAGAATGGCAAAGGTGTTGTCAAAATCGCTAGCTATGGATCGATGTGGTTTTGTGGAGGGGAGGCAAGCATTTGACAACATTAATAGAGCAATGATGACCCAGAGAGAAGCAAAATGTAAGAAAGTACCACTGCTGTTGGTGTGTCTTGATGCAGAGAACACAACTGACAGAGTAAGCTAAGATTTTTATGAGTAGGGCAATGGAAGTATTTGTATTCCCTGATACAATAAAAGAGGTTAATTAGGAGGATACATGAGGGATCAAAGGCAAAAATTAAAGTAGGAGAGCTCCACTCTGATAGGTTGTGTCTGAACAGAGCAACTAGGCAGGGAAGTCCTCTTTCTCCATTGCTATTTGTGTTATATTTAGAGCCATTCTCAAAGAAAATAAGGGACTCAGAAATTCAAGGATGGTATGGTAGTCAAGAAAAGCTGATTTTATTTGCAGATGATATTATTTTGTACCTGATAAAACCCAAAAAGGACATCTCAGTGTTGTGGAACATTTTGAGACAGTTTCAGTTTTTTTCAGAATATAAAATGAATGAATACAAAAAGCTATAACTGTAAGGTACACACATGAATTTGTTTTACAATATCGATATTTATGGGACACAATTAAATGAACTATTTAGGAGTATGGGTTAAAAAGGATTCTGTTATGGCAGTTAAGGATATGTGGAAAGAGACTAAACAAAAGATAATACAAAAACTGGGAAACTGGAATTTCTTGTTTATGGATATGGATATCAATATACAAGCAGTGAAAATGTTTTTAGTCCCTTTAGTTTTATGTACAGGTCAGGCATATTTTTATTAAATAGAGGAGAAGTTGTGAACATTAATTAATAAAGTGTTGAAGTATTTTATCTGGCAGGGGAAGAGACAAAGATCAAGTTGGATAAGTTGATCCCTCCAATAGAGCAAGGTGGTTTAGGATTACCTAATTTGAAGGGATATTTTAGAGCTATACAGTTAAGGTTCAGATACATAACACAAGCAGAAAGCTATAATATAAAATGGAAAGGGATGATGAAGGGGGGGGAATTCAAGAGATAAAAAGAGGGTGGGATTTTGGGTGCTGATCCTTCAGGAGAATAACAGCCATACAGAATATTATATTCAGAAATTATTATAAGAATTAAGCAGATTCTGCCAATAGGGATGACTGCAATTAGTGGTAGAAGGAATAGGCAAGAGGGGGCTGGAATTTATAGAGAAATCCGGCAAAGGAACCAAGGTATTGGGAGCAAATAAGTAGAGAGGGGAAAGGTAATAGAATGGGAAGTGGCCAAGAACACATTTGGACTGCAGGGTATAGACTGCCTTCTCTATCAGGAACAGATTTCAGAGTATAGGCAAAGAGGAAGGGATAGGGGAATCCTAAGTAAGGGACCTGCTCCATTAGAGTTTTTAGTTGAAGCTAGACCAGAAGCTGCTGTTAAAAAAGGATACGTAGTATGGCATATAAAATATTACACTACTATAGGAATCAATCAGAGGAGATTAGAAATGAATGGAAAGAGAGAGATTGGATAAGCAATTCACAAGGAAACAACTGGAGGATATGTGTATGACTCCCAAATATGCAACAAATTATAGAAGATTTAGAGTTTTTGCTTGCAAATGTTGACATAGGTATTTTTATACCCCAAGCAGACTCCAAAGAATTTTTCCTCCGGTAGATGGCAAATGTTGGCGGTATGATGGGGAAGGCAGAGATCAGAGGGAACATCTGTTTTGGAAGTGTAATAAGTTGGCAGACTTTAAAATTTCCTAAAGATTACTCTGTCAGAATTATTGGTTGAGCAAATGACTGTAACTAAGGAAATTATTGTTTTTTTATCTGGGATACAGGATCTGCTTTACCTAGACATGGTAAGGCTTTGTTAAGTTTAATTCTGGTGGATGTCAGAAAAGCAATTACTAGAAAATGGAAATCAAAGTCTAAACCAACTGTGTTTGAAGTACTGAACATTGTAACAGATAAAAACACTGGAAGTTTGAGCTTTAGAAAAGGCTAGGAACAAATTACATACAAAAAATGGAAATTGTGGGAACAATAATGCACAATAATGTTTTGGGGGAGGAGTGAGGTTTAAGGGAAGACAGGAAGTGAGAAATTTATGTAATGTTGGATTATGATAACTGTATAGAAGAATGTACAGTATGTGATGTATAATGTTTCTAACTGTATACATGTTAACATGGTTTGTTTTTTAATATAAAGGTATCTTTACCTATGTATTAAGTGATATTTCAATAAAAAAGTTAAAAAATATTTAGCATTAAAAAAAAGACATGAGTAAAGAGAAAAGACCATGAGTAAAATCATGCATGGATATGCATTTTATATTAGAAATTATCTTTAGTTATACATCAGTATCTCAGAGAACCACAGGTGTATACAAACAAATGCATAAATAAATGCATACATAAACAGATTAAGAAGTATAAAGGCAGGAAGGCATCATAGCATGTAAAATGAAAACTGCTCACAATGCAAGCAAATTACAGAATTTAGATATCAAATGTGATTATATCAGGACAGGTTCTTACAAATATGTGTGCACTTTTTTATTAGCTTTATAATCTGAACCATACCAGGAAATAGATACAATTGATGGGTATGAAATTCTGAATCTGATACTAACTGAATAAGTAATTGGTTGTCTTATGCCATATTGAATCTTTCCATTCTTAATTCTTTTGTAAGTTAGGAGTAATTTTAATATAGAAGTTGTTCCACAAGCTCAGTTTTTGTTTCCTGGCTGCAAGCAGAACATGAAAATTGTCAGCTACTTTACAACGTTTTGAAGAGATTATATGATGGGGTATCCTTAGTGAGAGTTGTAAGACTGTAAGTGATCTTTCACACAAGTAGCCAATGTTTTGACAGGTCCAGCTATCTGAATGAAAAGTCCCTGAATTGTTTCTTTCAGGTTATTATTATTGGGTTGATAGTCCTAACTCCATCCTCTTATTCTAATGTTATCTCTTCTTCATCTACTGTCCAGGAATAAATTACTGTTCTTTGACTAAGTCACAGAATATAATTGATTTGCCTTGAGAGACACAGTGTTATGTCAATCTTCTAATGATGATATGCTTTTCTTTTTTCAAATTCTTGATAGTTAAACGCTAGACGATATAAGGTGTCCTTTATTAGTATAATATGATTTTGCAAGTTGCAGAGAGGTGAGCATAATCGAGTAAATTCTTTTTCAAAGAAGTTATTTGAAGATGAGTGAATTCCAAAGATTTGATATAACATCTTGTGGTGTACTAGATTCTAAAAGATGCACATTCGAGCAGGTTTTAGTATAATAGTACTCTTCTTTTTACATCTAGACTGAAATCTAGTAATCTTCTTGCAAGTGTTATGAAGAAAATAATTTTTTTACATTTTTTTTGGAGAATACATAGGTGAATGAGTAGCTACACTCAGTTTCTTTTTGTGAAGATCAGCAGTTGTAGTATCTTGTTTATTTTATGGCATGTTAGCAACTATAATACTATCAAGTGTTAGCTCACTTGAGGAAAACAGTCACTTCCCTGTCTCATCTCCTGTGGGTTAACCCTAACATTGCCCCTTCCCCTAACCCCAGACTAACACATTACCTTATCAAAAATCTTTCCCTAACAGTATCTCTAATTCAGAAACCCTCACTCAAATACTGAAAAATATCCCACCCACACACACACATACAAAACTAAAGCTATCCACTACCTTACCCTTACTGTAACCTTGTCCACCAGAAACCCTCTTTCCTGCCCACACAAACAGAGCTACAACAGAAGAAAACATTCATCAGTCTTATCTTTGAAGTCTCCTGACATTAACAGAGGAATCACTGTGCTAAAATGCCAGCATTATCTACAAAGTGTAATGTGCCCACCTATATACACACACACACTCGTGTGTGTATATATATATATATATATATATATATGTATATATATAAATATATATATATATATATATATATATATATATATATATATATCTATATATATATATATATATATATATATATATATATAAATATATATATATATATATATATATATATATATATATATATATATATATACATATGAAGCCACGGTGGTGCAGTGGTAGTGTTGTCGCCTCACAGCAAGAGGTTCTCCAGTTTGATTCTCGGCTGGAGCACCTTCTGTGTGGAGTCTGCATGTCCTCCCCACGGTTGAGTGGTGTTTGAAAGACATGTGTGAATGGGCGTGCCTTCGTTGAAGGTTGGGCATCGGTTTGGCACCTCAGCACCGTGAAAATCTACTACCAATCATTAGTGGACTGGAGTTCCGCTGTGGCGACCCCTAACAGAGAAAAGCTGAAAGAAGAACTATATATAGATAGAAACATTAGAGACCAATAGTTGATAAAAACATCAATATTTTATGGGATACTAAACAATTTCTACAAGACCTTTTTGATTTCAAAAATGGATATGAAGGAAGTTTAAATATGCCTTTGTTAGTTACACTAGATGTATGTTCATTGTTTACAAGTATTCCTAATGATGTTGGTCTGATATTTCTAAGGGAATACCTGTTGGATGAGGGAACCTATAATGGAGCTAAAATAGATTTGATATGTCTGTTGATGGAGTTAGTTATATCTAATAATATTATCTACTTTGATGGGAAACTATTTGTACAGAGAGATGGCGTAGCTATGGGCACAGCCAGTGCCAATAGCTACGCTAATCTCGTTATGGTTGAATGGGAGAACAAATATATGCTACATGGAAACAAATGGCAGCAGATTTTATTCTATAAAAGGTTCGTAGATGACCTCTTTCTGGTTTGGAATTGGACTGTTGACACTCTAGAGGAGTTCCACACTGAAATGGGAAATAGCACTAATTTTCTGAAGTTTGAAATGAGTTACTCTACTGAGAAAATTAATTTTCTTGATGTCACTGTTCTTATAGATGATGTAGATGGTATAACAACTAGATTGTTCAGGAAGACATGCCATAGGAATACCTTACTTCATAGAAGCAGCATGCATCCAGGACACATATTCAAGAATATAGTAAGGGGACAAACCCTTAGAACCTCCAGGTTAACAGCTAAGGATGAAATATTTAAGGAAGAACTGATAGATATTGGTTCCAGATTTAGTAAGAGAGGATATACAGACAGTATGACAGATGATATTCTGAGTAAAGCCACCTCCTGAAGAGACAATATAGGCAAACCTTACTTTTCTTTGAGAGGTGAAAGGATAGAACAGCAGAACCCTAAGAAAGCAAATATTAGATACTCCACATACTATACCAGTGACATAAATATAGTAACGAATGTGATCAAGAAAAATTTGTGTATCTTAACTCAGAAACCTGAGATTAAAGAGGTAATAGGAGAAAGTCCTAACTTTCTATTTAGAAACAGAAAGTCATTAAAAAGAATGTTATGCTACCCCAAAGAGGGTCAGCGCCATAGAATAGAAGGGGCCAAAGGTACAATATCCTGTGGCAATTGTAATCAATGTACATATATAAATAAGAGCAATTAATTTATCCATCCAGACATTCAGCGTACCTATAGATTTGATGTAACAGCAGACTGCAACACTGAAAATGTTGTTTATTTGGCAATCTGCAGCCTATATTCAGCATTCTATGTAGGCAAAGCCAATAGGAAACTTAGATATAGGATCAGAGAACACCTTCTTCATATCAGGAATGGTAATACTACAAATGCACTAGCTAAACATGTAACTCTACAAGGAATTGAACATTGCTTTACTTTTATGGTTGCAGAGAGAGTCGATTCCAACAATAGAGGTGGTGATATACAGAACCACACTGAAACTTCTGAAACTAGATGGATCGTAAGACTAAGGGCGAATAAAGGGAAGGGCCTTAATGACAGAGTACCTTTAAGACCAGTGTTAAAGAATGGGAAACTATTTAAATGAGATAGACCTATTAAATATTTCTAGGGGTACTAGATATACAGTTTAATGTTGCATAGATGCATTCTGTATTCATAGAAGATTTATTTTTATTTTAGTTTGGTCATTTATTGTCTATATTATAGTTATATATTTATTTGTTTTTTTAGTAAGGCTTTAGAAATCAACTTCACAAAAGCTTCTATGCCTATTTACGTGATGAGGTAATTAGTTACTTGTTTGATTGATCTCACTCACCTAACTGATTTTAAATTTTGATTGGATGAATGTATTTTAAAAATGGGGATGTTTGTTATATGTTTTAAATGGTCTGATGAAGTGATATGTTTGTCATGAAAGCACTTACCTACTATAAATAAAGCCTTTTTGGGATTAAATTCGGATTGAATTTATTTCATTTGGATTATTGGATTTATATACTGTGACTTTTTATTCATTGGTTGCTCTATCCAGTATTATTGTGGATCTATATGACTTTTTATTTTACAGGTGGAACATTCATCCTAGATGCTTCCTTTTTTTGTGCTTTTAGACTTACGGATATGGAGCATCTCTAGTAGGGCAGGGTCTGAGATTGCCTTGTAGGCAAGACACAGATCACCTCTGAGCAATCTGTACAATACCGAGTAGAGTGATAGTGATTTGAGCCTGTCCACATAGGACAGGTGTTGGATTCTCTTTGTGAGATATTTCTGTGGCCTTTCCATTTGGTGCAGATGTTTGGAGAGGTACATAACAAAAAGGCCTTATACTCAATTATTGGCCTAATGAGGGAGGAGTACAGAGAAGTAATGATCTCCTTTTTTTCTGGATGCAATCCCTTTACTTATGAAATGACCCAAGTAAAAGGCTTTTCTGACCACTTCTGCTACATGAAGGTCAAACGTGAGATTGTTGTCAACCTGTGTACCAGGTCTCTCACCCCTGGTTATGTGCTTAGGGGGTTGCAGCTGATATGGTAATCAGTAGGAGCCATGTTTTTGCTGAATCAAATGATAATACTTTTTTTGCATTTAACTTAAGGCCATGACTTTGCACCAGTCGTTTGTTGCTGTGAAACCCTCTTGCAGTATGTTAACATCATTTGGGGAGTCAGTGACAGAACCCAACATAGTCATCTGCAAACTTGGTCAGCCACAGGCCTTTTTTCTTTGTCTGGATCTCTGAGAAGTAGATACCAAACAATAGGGGTCCCAGGACAGATCCATGGGGAACACCACTAGTGGCAGGTCTTCTGTCGGAGGTGGAGGTGCCTGTTTTGACCTTGTGGGTCCTATCTGTGACCCAGTTGGCCACCCACCTGATGAGATAGGGATTACCGCTAAGTTCTGTTAGTGTTTTGATGATGCCCGAGTGGGGGATTGTGTCAAAGGCTTTGGCCAAGTCAAGGTAAGCTGTATGTACTGACTTTCCCTCATCCAGGTCCTTAGTGACAGTCTCAAAGAAGTCAACCAGGTTTAACAAGCAAGATCTGCTGTAGATGAATCCGAACTGGGTGGGGTCAAGTTCTTGAAGATTGCCTATGTCTTTGTTTATGAGATCCATAATAATATGCGCCATTTACAGATCAGACTTATCAAGCTAATGGGGAGTTAGTTTCCAGGGTCAGCAGTGGCACCACGCTTGTGCAAGGGGATGACAATGGCAGTTCTCCACTTGGCTAGAATGAAGCCTGTACTTAGGCTGTGGTTGAATAGAGTGTTCAATGGCGAGGCTAGTTCTTGCTGGAGATGGTGCAGAATACAGTGTGGGATGCTATCAAGTTCCATGGAAGCTGTGTTCTTTGCTTTGGATAGGACCTTAAACACTTGATCTATGGAGATGTGAGGTGTGGGACAAGTATTGGGGATGTCGAATTGGGGTGAAGTTTGCACTGAACTGATCTGCTAGCAGGTTGGCTAAGTCAACAGGATAAGTGGAAGCGGTACCGTTAAGTACTAATTTGGAACAAACTTGGGCTTTGCCATGCAGGTTCCTGATGTAACTGAAGAAGGTTTTATGTTTTTCCTTTGTTTTGGAGGCTAGTTTCAATTCATAATTGGCTTTGGAGGTTTTCACTAGTGATCTAATTTGCTTGTTGAGGCTAAGGAGGGATTTTTTCCAATTTGGAATTTGTTCCTTTTTACCCTCAGATAACAGTTTCTTCCTTTTGTTGCAAAGCTTGTTGATAGAGGATGTCTTCCAGACAGGTTTGTATTTCCTTGAGGAACAGGTCTTAGTTCTGTTGGGTATGGCTAAGTCCATACAGTTGTACAGGTGCTTGTATACTGCATTGGCGTACTGCTCAGCATAGTTGTCTGCATTCTGGTGGGGGGGGGTGTGAAGCTACTGATAACCTCCTTTAGGAGGTTGTAGTCAGCTTTTCAGAAGTTTTTTAACCTGGTTATGGCTGGGGGAGGTTGGGCAGGATAGAAACTTCAAATGAGACAGAATCAATGATCTGATCTCACCAGGAAAGAACTTACTATGAGAGTGGTACAGCAGTCGCCCATGTTGGTGACAACCAAGTCCAGAATGCTATCTCCCCTTGTGAGGGATGAGATGAGCTGGTCTAGTGCATTAGAACTAATGAAGTCAAGGAATCATTGGGCCCATGTTGGTGACAACCAAGTCCAGAATGCTATCTCCCCTTGTGAGGGATGAGATGAGCTGGTCTAGTGCATTAGAACTAATGAAGTCAAGGAATCATTGGGCCCATGTTGGTGACAACCAAGTCCAGAATGCTATCTCCCCTTGTGAGGGATGAGATGAGCTGGTCTAGTGCATTAGAACTAATGAAGTCAAGGAATCATTGGGTGAGTGCATTAGTGCAGGAATATTTCATCCAGTCTATGGTGGGGTAGTTGAAGTCACCAAGGATCAGGGTGTTAGGGGGTACCTTGGTGGATTCAAGTAGGTCCAGGTAGGAGGAGTGGGTATCCTGAGTCATGGAGGGGGTCTATAGCTGGTTATAACTTGGATGAGTGTCTTGCCAGCTGTCAGTTGCACCTGGAGCAGTTCTAGTGCATCATGCTGGCAAACCAGTCTGGAGGTGTGCTTCTTTTTAATGAAGATAGAGACTCCACCACCTTTAGTCTTCCTGACCTTATTTTGGGGTCAGAATGTGTGGAATGAGGTATAGCCTGGTAAAGCAGGGGTGCTCTAGGCAGCCTTGAACTAAGTTTCCATGACTGCATAGATGTCAGCATCTTCCAGTGCGAGGAGTGCTTCCAGTGAGTGCATTTTCAGGTTAAGGCTCCTAGCATTAAGCAGCATGACCTCCAATTTGCTTTTTGACAGATCTTTTATGTTGGAAGATTTGTCTTTGAGACATTGCCTAGAAAAGGCACAATGGGGGAGGCAAGAGCCTTGGCCTGAATCCAGAATCCCAGGGGTGACAGGTGGAGGCCATCTCTGGCAAAGCATTGACACCTGTTAGCCATGTCATCCCAGCCAGACAAATACTGGATCCCCTTGGAATGACACCAGAAACTAAGCCAATTGTTTAAGTCAATTATTTTTTGTTGGTATTGTGGTATCATTCTTGATGAAGGTAGGATGCTGCTTAGGGCTAGGGTCTTCCCTGCCTGGGACGCATACTTTGAGACCTCAATCATGTCTCTCTCCATATAGTCCAGGGAGGTATGTCTCAAGTCATTCACATCAACATGGACAATGACAGAGTCATACTTGTACCTGTTGTGGGGAGACTTAACTGCATATGTGATGTGGCGGATTTTGGCACCTGACAGATAACTGACCATGACCTTCTCCTTTTTGAGCCTAGTGAGGGGGACATTGGTGTGTCTCACAACTGAGTCGCCAATGACTAGTATGTTTGGTTTATTGTTATGTCTTATGGGCTGTGTTTGTGAGACACTGGTGTGTTGTCTGCTGTGCGTGATGTGTTTTTGCTGTGTGTGGAATGTTTGTGAGTGTGTTTTGGAGGTCTCTGCTGTTTAGGTAAGTTTTATTGAGGATCTCTGCATAGGTGGGTGCTTGTTGTGCTTGACTATGTGATGTGGGTGGTGTGGTGTTTGTGATGGCAATCTCCTCTTTGTCAGGAGTACTGAATGTGGAGCAAAAGAGCATGGATTCCAGGTTACTGAGGTAGATGCATTTCTCACAAGTAGAAGAATTATGTGCTAGGAGAAGAGAGCTGTCAGTGAACATGAGGCAGTTACTACACTGTATGCCCATGTCAATCAGGCTGGCAGGAGAAACTGAGGGGAATTGTCCAGACATAGTGTTCTGAATATTTGAACGAACTTATGGAGAGAGGGTTTGATAAGGGTTTGTCCACAAGAGTGTGGATCACAAAAACCTTCTTAAATGTAAAATAACTAGCCTGAAGCTCAAGTGCTAAAACCAAAACTACAAGGCTTAGAATAACAGATAAATTTAATCAGGCTACTAACAAGCAGTAATAAATGCAGCAGAATAAAAGCACATGAACAACTAAGAGCAAGCAGCAAAGCAGAATAAGGTAGGAAGAACACAACTGCAGTAAAAGCAGCTGAATAAAGTGTAATTTTTTTGGTTAAGTGGAGATGGAGGAAACAGAAGATAATTCAAGATTAAGAAACTAAGGGGGTTGGCCTTCCCAAATGCTCTCTCTGTAAACAGTGGAATGGGCTGATGAGATGGGACTGGGAGGAGTGTCCAAAATTAAGGAAGCAAGGGGTGTAGTCCTTCCCAGATTATCTCACTGTACTATGTAGAGTGAGTAAATGAGATGGGACTGGGAGGAGTGTCCAAAATCAAATCTACAGCATGGGCAGGCAATTCCAAAGCCACCAGAGCAATAAAATGCAGATAGAGACCAGCAATATTCAATCACGCAAATAAATAAATGCAGTACAGTTTTGTTAATAAAATGCAGACAGAGACCAGCAATATTCAATCAAGGCAATAAATAAAAGCAGTACAGTTTTGTTAACTATCACTGAAACAGATCAAGTGCAAAAAAAGTATACTTAGATCAGCTTTGTATATCCAGATGGTTATAGAACCAATCACAGCCAGCTACAAGGAAGCAGCTCTGATGCTGAGTGCAATCTCACAGAAATGTAATTCTTTATACCAGTAGTATAAAAGAAATGTTAGACCCTCAGGCAATCAGATAAACACAAAAAATTAAAAGGTGCATCTTACCCTGCTTGTGTTTACTGTATGTGCTTGACTAGTGTCCCTTTCTCTTTTGGTTCATGACTTTTATGTTTTTTCAGACTCAGTTTCATGGGCTAAAGACAGCCTAGAATACACTGCCTTCAGAGCCCAAGGAGTAAGGAATTGGTTTTAAATAAAAGACACCACTGAGAACAGCATCAAACACTGACAAAAGTGGTATTCAAACCCATGCATGCAGAGCACAATGGATTAACAGTCCATCACCTTAACGACTCGGCCATTTCATCTGTGTTTTTTAAAATTGGCAAGGAGTCTGCAGACTAGTACATGCCTAACAATATCTATCGGTCAGAATCAAACCCTGTTTCTTGTACTTGGAACATCAAGATCTTAATCATTATGCCCACCCTCCCACCCAAAAAATCCAGGGCTTCTCCAGGATTTGAACCTGGGACCTCTAACACCCAAAGCAAGGATTATACCCCTCGACCAACAAGCCACAAAGATATGGGTACTTCCAAATTAGAACCATCAACACCATCACACATGCTAATTTTTCTAGTCCACTGAGCCACACAAGCTGCCTATGAGAAGTAAACATTTTTTTTTCTGAACAAATTAATAGAGAATTTAAAAAAGAGATTACACTATATGAATTATAAAAATGTTTAAATGTAGAATCAGCATCCAATCATCTGATCTGGATGGTATTGGGTTTGAAATGTATAAAAATCTAGAAGATAGCAGAAAAGTTACTTATTATATATATTATTTAATGAATGGTTAAATAAAGGATTAAAGTGTAAGGAATTGTATAATGGGACTTCAAAATTTATATGGTAAAAGGGCGAAAAAAAGATATAAAAAATTGTAGTGCAATAGTTTTAAATAATACAGACTATAAGATATTTATGAAAATAATACAAAAAAGATTTGAGAATAAGATGCAATATATAATGGAGGAAAGTGTATATGGTATTAAAGGAAATGTATCTCAAGAGTTATGAATGATAGTGAGAGAAATAATAGAAGTTATAATTACAAAAAAGAAGATGCAAAACATATGATAGGTGATATTAACAAAGCATTCAATTCAATACAGTATGATATATTGTGGAAAATAATGGATATGTACGATGTTGGCAACAAAATCAAGCAAGTACGTATTACAACAGGTCTACATCTAAATTTCGAACTTTCACAAATTCGAATTTCTTATGGTCGAAACCATAGGATCGAACTTGTGAAAGTTCAAACTGTTTAAATGGAGATTGATGTACATGAAATGGTGCGATCTCTGAGGTGGTATATTTAATTAACAGGGGTTTGGGGGTGCAGGGGAGCTTGCCCCCCTGCAAAAACATAACTTTTTTTTTTGTTTTTATTTTTTTATTTAAATTTTAAACTTTCACAGGTTCAATCTTATGGTCTCAACCACAAGAAATTCGAACTTGTGAAAGTTCAAAATTTAGAAGTAGACCCATCACAGCATATAAGAATAACAGAGTCATAGGCAATGTCTGGGTAAGTAAAGAAATAGATATGAACAACGGTACAAGACAAGGATGAGTAGTATCTTATTTGTTTTAGTTATGAATACAATAGTTCATAGGTAAGTACTAGGCTATCTGCCCGAGGGCATCTGTAAGTCTAGCCAGAATGTGTTGGCTTTCGCCATCCCCTTAGATTAGTTCCCTGTGCCTCTGTCCAGCTGAGCCATTAGTTCCATGTGCCTCTGCCCAGCAGAGCCACTGCAGTGATCCCCAGAGTAAATTTTCTGTTTCCCATCCACGCGTCAAGGTTTCTCTTGAAGAGTGTTAGTGAGGGGCTCTGCCTAATGTAGAATGGAATCCTGTTCCAAAGCATGGGGAGTCTCTGGGACAGGAATCTATCCCTCCAGCACATATCATTGTGGTGAGGTTTAAATCCCTACAGCGTGTGGCTCTTTGGGATTTTTTTTTTTTAGGTGGAGCATATCCATCAATTCTGGGTTGGACATGGCCTTGTATGTCAGGCAGAGATCACATCATAGTAAACAGTATGCAACCGAGTACAGCTGGAGTTTCTTCAGTCTGGCTGCATAGGGCATCTGTTTGAGGCCAGTAATCCTCTTAGTGAGGTACTTCTGTGGTCTTTCCAGCTGTTGCAGGTGCCTTGTAAGGTACATCCCAAATGAGGCATTGTACTCTATGATGGGTCTGATGAGTGATGAGTAGAGGTGCACAATAACCTCTTTTGTTCTAGATGCGAACCCTTTTGTGATTAGGTGGGCCACATAAAAGGATTTTCTAACCATCTTGGCAATATGATTATCAAAGGAGAGATTACTATCTACTTGGGTCCCCAGATCCCTTATTACATTTTCTATATTTAGGGGACTATCACGTATGTGGTAGTTCACAGGTACTTTGTTTTTTCTAAAGGGGATGACTATGCACTTTTTGGCATTTAGCCTGAGGCCATGATTTTGACACCAGGTATCTGTCTCAGTGAGACCCTTCTGGAGGATGTCTGTATCAGCTAGAGAGTCAATTATGGCCCCCAGTTTGCAGTCATCTGCAAACTTGGTCAGCCATAGTCCTCCTGTGCTTGCCTGTACCTCTGAGAAGTATATACCGAATAGGAGGAGTCCCAGGACTGAGCCCTGGGCGATGCCACCAGTTTAGAGTCAGACCCAATTGGCAACCCATCTCGTGACGTAGGGGTTTATGTTCAGGCTGGTGAGCTTGTCTATAATACCAGAATGGAGAATGGTGTCGAAAGCCTTTGCGAGGTCTAGGTAGGCTGTGTGGACCTCCTTTCCCTCATCTAAAGCCTTGGTAACTGTCTCAAAGAAGTCCACCAGGTTTAGGAGGCATGATCTGCCCTTAACAAAGCCAAACTGGGTAGAGTCCAATGTTTGGAGGTTCCCAGTGTCTCTGTTAATGAGTTCCATGATGATGATGCACTCCATAGCCTTGCAGACCAGTCTAGTCAGGCTTATAGGGCGATAGTTCCCGGGGTCCGTTGTGGCTCCACCTTTGTGGAGTGGGATAACTGTTGCTGTGCGCCACTCTATGGGTACATTGCCTGTAGAGAGGCTGAGTTTGAACAGTGTGTTTAGGCAAGGTGTTAGTTCATTTTGGAGTTCGTGTAAGACACAGCCTGGGACACCATCCGGTCCCATTGAAGCTGTGTAAAAACTTTGGATTGGGCTGTTTTAACCTGTGTGTCAGTGATTAATGGGGCTCTACATTCTTCTGGTATGGTTATGGGCCCTTTAGGGGGTGAGGGGAGGGTGAAGTTTGCACTAAACCTGTCTGCCAGAATGTTGGCAATATCAGTCAGTTCAGTGTATTTTGTGCCATTCTGCACTAACTCAGAGCAGATCTGAGAGTTTCCACTTAGGTTCTTGACAAAGCTAAAGAATGCTTTGTGGTTATCTTTAGAGTCCTTGACAATTTTTCTTTTAAAGCTAGCCTTGGATGATTTTATGAGGGATCGTAGTTTCTTGCTGATACTGATCAGGGATGTCTTTCCTTCTTGGGATTTTACTCTTTTCTGTACTAGTTTCCTCCTTCTATTGTATAGCTTGTTTATGGCAGGGGTCTACCAGACTGGTTTCCTTTTCTTGGAGGAGTGAGTCTTGGTTTTGCTTGGGATAGCACAATCCATGCATTCTTGCAGGTGCTCATAGAGTGCCTTTGTAAGGGATTCAGCAGCTTGGACAGCGTTGTCCTTTAGCATGGGGGCTGTGAACCTTTCCACCTCGGTCTTAAGTAATGTGAAGTTTGCTTTTGAAAGGTTTTTCATGGTGGTTTCCTTGACTGGGGGTGGGGGCAGAATGTGGATATCCAGAGTGATTAGCCTATGGTCTGATCTAACCAGCGAGGGGTTGACCTCCAGTGTAGAACACTGGTCGCCCATGTTGGTGATGACCAGGTCCAATATGTTGTCACCTCTGGTGGGGGTATTGACCAGTTGATCCAGGGCATTCGAGTTTATAAATTCTAGGAAGCGTTGGGCAAGGGAGTTAATACTTGAATAGTTCTCCCAGTTAATGTTTCGGTAATTGAAATCACCCAATATTAGGGCATTTGGTAGGACCTTCATATTTTCCAGTGTCTCCAGAAATGCGGAATGGGGGTCCAGGGTCATGGTGGGTGATCTATAGCAAGCTACAATTTGAATTGCAGTTTTGCCCATTGTTAGTTGCACATGGATGATCTCTGAGGTATTGTGCTGTGCCACTAACCTGGAGGTGTGGGTATCCTTGATGAATATGGATACACCCCCTCCTTTTGTGTTTCGGTACGGGTTCTGCGGCTGAAAAGTATGGTATGAGTTACAGCCTGGTAATGTTGGGGTGCTCTCTGGAGCCTTAAACCAGGTTTCTGTTACTGTACAGATATCGATGTTCTCCATACAGAGGAGTGCCTTGAGTGCATGCATTTTGAGGTTTAGACTTCTGGCGTTGAGTAGCATTACCCTCAGTTTTTGGTTACTTGTGCTATTTACAGTGGTGGGTTTGTCTTTAGAGCCTTGCCTAAAAAAGGCACTATGGGGGCAGCAAAAGCCTTGGCCATTATTCCAAAGCCTAAGGATGACAGGTGCAAGCCATCTCTTGTGAAGCAACGTGGCTTGTCGAGCATGTCATCTCAGGCTGACAGATACTAGATCCCCTTTAAATAACACCAGAAACTTAGCCGATTGTTGAAACTGATCATTTTTTCTTTATACTGTGGCATCATTCTTGGTGAGGGTAGGATGCTACTCAGGGTCAGGGTCATACCGGCCTGGGCTACATGATCAGAGAGCTCTTCCATGTCTCTTTTCATGTAGTCCAGAGAGGTACATCTCATGTCATTCACACCAACATGGACAATGACAGAGTCGTATTTGTACTTGTTCTAGAGTGACCTGAGTGCTTGTGTTATGTGACAGATCCTGGTGCCTGACAGGCAGCTAACTGTAACCTTCTCCTTGTCCAGCCTAGTTAGTGGGACATCATTGTGCCTGACTATAGAGTCGCCTATTACTAGTGTGTTGGGTATGTTATTTTGCCTTAAGGGTTGTTATTGCATGGCACACTGGTTTTGTGAAGTATGTGTTTCATGGTTTGTGTTGGGGGGGGGGGGTGGAGGTTGCTTGGATGTTTGCTTTGGAGGTCTCTGTTGGTTTTACAGATTTTTATTTAGAGCCTCCTAGTATGTTTTCATGTATTTATGTGTGTTTTTTGCCGGTGCTGGTTTAATGGGTCTATGTGAGACTGGTGGTGTGTTGCAAGTATTTCCCTTCTCCTCTTGACTGTCAGTTCCAGTCTTGGGTTGAGAGAGCTTTGCCTCCAGTTTGGCTGTATAATTGCATCTCTAGCATATATTAGTGTTTGGTGGTAGGAGGAGAGGGTTGTCTGTGTACATGAGGCAGTTGTAACATTGCCTCAAAATTTCCAGATTCACCAGTTGGACTGGAGAGTACACCTGAAACTGTCCTTTGGACATGCCTGAATAGGTAAAGTGAGCTGTTTTACTGATTGGCTGGTAGGGACAAATAGAGAGCCTTGTCCTGGTGGCAGTATAGGGGGTCTAGTGCTAGGGTTAATTAGTGCTTGTTAGGTAAAAACACACTGGTTCCACACGGCTGAATAAAAGTCACAAGATAATTTATGACTAGGGAACCAATAATTATTTGGTTCCCTAGTCAGTTTTATAGGCCTTTGTTTTTTGTTAATTAGTGCTTGCTATGAGTTTTGAGCAAGTGCTGGGCTGTGAAATGAATGGTTTGAGTGCTTAAGTTGAAAGTTTGTCTAGTTCCAAGGGAAAAATTGAAGAGTAGACTTCATGATGCTGGGAATAGTTTAACCCTAGCTAACCGGCGCTGCCCGGCATGCAAAACTGCGCAAATGCGTAACCAGAAAATGAAGAATGCAAATTTTATAGTTCAAACAGAAGTTGAAATTCCAGTTATGATGTCATATGCAGATTATATTACTATAACAACTAAAGTAGAGAATGTATGAGAGAAGGTATTATCTATTTAGTTGAATACTTAAATGAAAGAGCTATAACTCTTAATAAAGAAAAAAAACTAAAGAAATGGGTGGCATGATAAAAATAGCAGATATATAATTTTCTATGAAAGAAATCTGTTCCATGGATACATTTTTATAAATAATGCAATAAAAGGGATGAGATAAAATAATAAAATAAATACGAGATATTTCAATATTATGGAAAATGTACAGATTAGAATATGAGGAAAAGGTAAATTTGATTTGATTTTTATCCAGCCTTGTTATGATTCTTAGAATGTATAGAAAACTTTTGTTAGAAATATTCGTCTCCTTTATATGGGGTTTGAAATTAAATCCTGTTAAAAAGGTGTATTATTTATGAATAAAGAAGAAGGAGGATTAGGTATGATAAAGCCAATAGTATATATAGTATATATATATATATATATATATATATATATATATATATATATATATATATATATATGGGTTTACTTTCATTCACTGAAATTACACTTTACCAAACATCAAAAACCCAACACCAATATAGCGAAAGTGCAGTTAAATGAAAACACACTATTCTGTACCATGCTTCAACGAACAACAATCGGCACTTCCGGCATCTTGTAGAAGAACAGGTACAGTGTTTTTTCTTTATTATTTAAAGTAGTAATGAGAGTGGAACTTATACAGCAGTTGGAGCATCTTGATATAGATTGTGGTACAATGAGGATAAGGAAATGTACCCTTTTCTTCACTGTAGTGCGATGTTCATAGGTTCACAGGTTCATAAGGAGGTACTAGGCTATCACCCCAAGGGCCTAAGTAAGCCTAGCCAACAAAGATGCTGGAGAAGGTATATATAATTTGCAGGGGGGTGGGGGGCATAGCCTCCCACAAGGGGAGTGAAGGGGGGGCTTGCCCCCCTGCAAAAATATGTTTGAAGTGTAAATTTTAGTGTTTTTGGTTTTCGGTTAAGTGTAGTTTGGAGTAGCATCTTTTCATTGAACTGCACTTTCAGTTTATTGGTGTCGGGTTTTTGATGTTTGGTAAAGTGTAACTGTGATGAAGAAAAGTAAACCCATATATATACATAAATGGCAAGTTTGATGTGTAAAAATATGAAAATGAAAATGACTTTAAATGATTGCATACATTTTTAAATATGTATATATTTATGGAAATATGAATATAAATAAAGGACCCCTACTCTTTTCAGTAGATGGCATGGGATTTTTTACATTCACCTAAGCTACCACCAACTCAGGCAGATAGGGCCTCAGTTTAATATTTCATTGAAGGACAACACACCCAGGAGTGCAGCATCCCATCTAGCTGGTGTGGTGGGAATATAACTCATAGCCTTCTGCACCGGAGATGAATGTGATAGTTGTTGCACCACTGACATTGCTCACTACAAATGAAATACATATTTAATTATTATGTACCAAAGTATTTAAACTACATTAACTAAGACAGTAAGAAGGCCATATTTCTGGGTGTCAGTGTGTGTGTTTCTGTTCGTATTGTCATTTCTGGAGTGTGGGCCTCTCCTGTAGTAAACTGATGAAGTAAGCAACCAGACATGACAGATACAGTTATTTTGGAAGTATTGTTACAAAATCACTATATTTTTATTTTTTGGTTAATCTCTGTATGGTTCTACGCAGAATTCAGAACAGAAGTATTACACAAAGGTCATCAATATAACACTATCAGAAACCTCAGAAACTTCAATAAAGAAACTTTTATTTCCAGTCTGCTCCAGATCAACTGGGCTCCACTTAAAACAATTCCCCGTCATGAAGTATTCAATACATTTAACACAGTATTTCTAAATATCCTGGCAGAATGAGTACCATTAAGAACCAAAAGAGTTAAAAACAAACCAGCTCACCGATTAACTAAAAAACAAAGCAACTTTTCAACGAGACCAAATTCTCCTAACTAAACTCTCTTCCTATGGGCTATCACCCTAACCACTTAACTGGTTTCTTAGTTACCTCACTAATAGGTCCCAATAACTGAAATGGCAAGATGACTTCTCCTCTTTCCTTCCTATAGCCATTGGAGTCCCACACATCTCCATTTAAGGATCACCACTGTTCAACTTACTTATCAATGACCTAAATACAGCCACCAGACGAGCCACAATAGTACAATATGACAATGACGCCTCTCTAATTTGTGCTGATAGGATACTACCTATGCTCCAAGCACTCACCCAGATATCCTTCTCCTCCACAAAACTTGGCTCAATAACTCAAAATTCCTCCTGAATAAAAAAAGTAAACTACTACTGTTCACCTCCAACTCACTCTCTTCTCAAAAAACTACCTTTAATAAATGTCATCCAGTAAGACCAATATAGGACTGGTAACCCTCACCACACTAATAGGTGTGAATATAGACAACCACCTGAAATTTGATGTCCAACTTCAGAAAGCCATAAAGAAGACATAACAAAAGTTAAGCTGCTTCTACAGGGTAAAACCATTACCTTACTGACTCTGCTAGACAAAACATATCCACTCCTTTTCTGCTCCCCAACCTATTATATGCCTCTCCTTTCCTAGTTAATCTCAACTCCTGTGTATCTACCAAACCAGAATAATGTTACAATAAAGCAGGCAAATCCATAATCAACCAACAATATAGATCACATCACTGCCTCTCTCTAAAACAACTAAACTGGATCAAATTAAATAATTCTCTATCACACTCACAGTTAATTGCAACCTTCAGACTTCTACACAACCATGAAAAATGCCTATCTCTTTACTCCATCATTCCATCATACAATATTAAGATACCTCTATGCTCCACTAACTAATCATTACTCTCCATAACTAAACCCAACAATAATGCAGGATACTCCCTGTATTCACACTGCATTGATAATAGCTGAAATGCCATCCCACTCCACTTAAGAACAGTCTACAACTTAAAAGACTTTAAATGCCAACTGAACAACACCAGATAGACAAACAGCTCTGCACTTTCACCACCCCTGGTTAAATTGGTACTAATATAGCTGAATGAATTTGTGTCATAACTCACTCCTGCACAAAATTAATGTACTATTATCACAACTATACCTTCCTCTATCATCTCATCTCCTTTATCTTCCTTGTGCTTCCTCCCCTCCTTCCTTTCTCTGGGTTGCTCTAACTCTTCATCCTAAAATAAATATTCATATACACCCCTTGTAACTGTCAGTTTTCATAGGTTCATAGGTTCATACTAGGCTATCTGCCCTAGGGCATTTATAAGCCTAGCCAGAATGTGTTTGGCTTTCGCCACCCATTTTAAATTTATTTTGCTATGCCCTTTTTCGAGGTTAGTCTGTCTAACAGTGACACAGAAGTGATACCAGGGTAAACCTACGATCTCCCATCCACTCATCAAGATTCCTCTTGAAGAGAGTCAATGAGGGACTCTGCCTAACCTGGACTGGGATTTTATTCCAGAGTGAAGGGAGCCTCTGGGTTATGAATCTGTCCCTCCAGCATGTCCTATTTATTTCAGTGCTGAGGTTCAAGTCTCGAGCGTGGCTCGATGGGATTTGGATTTTCTGAGGTGCAGCATGTCCATTAATTCTGGGTTGGACATGGCTTTATACGTCAGGCACAGATCGCCTCTGAACAGGTGGTATGCCACTGAGTAGAGCTGGAGTTTCTTTAACCGGGCAGCATATGGCATCTGTTTGAGCCCTTTGATCCTCTTGGTGAGGTACTTTTGGGGTCTTTCCAGTTGCTGCAGGTGTCTGGTAAGGTACATCCCAAAAGGGGCATTGATGAGGGATGAGTAAAGAGGCACGATGACCTCCCCTGATCTAGATGTGAATCCCTTCATGATTAGGTGGGCTATATAAAATGTTTTTCTAACCACTTTGGCCACGTGGTTGTCAAATGAGAGATTGCTATCAACTTGGGTCCCCAGGTCCCTAATTACTTCTTCTGTACTTAATGGATTACCACCTATGTGGTAATTTGTGGGCACTTTGTTTTTGCCAAAGGGGATGACTATACACTTTTTGGCATTTAGCTTGAGGCCATGGCTCTGGCACCAGTTGTCTGTTTCTATGAGGCCATTTTGGAGGATGCTTGTGTCGGCTGGAGAGTCGATTATGACGCCCAGTTTGCAGTCATCTGCGAACTTGGTCAGCCACAGTCCTTCCGTGTTGGCCTGTACCTCCGAGAAATATATACCGAACAAGAGAGGTCCCAGGATTGAGCCTTGTGGGACACCACTTGTAACTGGTTTGGAGTCTGACATGGCTCCAGCAATTCTAACCATGTGGGTTCTGTCCTTGAGCCAGTTTGCAATCCATCTAGTGACATAGGGGTTTATATTTAAGCTGGTGAGCTTATCTATAATGCCCGAGTGGGGTATTGTATCGAAGGCTTTTGCAAGGTCCAGGTAGGCTGTGTGGACCACCTTCCCCTCGTCAATGGCCTTGGTGACTGTTTCAAAGAAATCAACCAGGTTTGATATAACTGATGTCAAGGTTGTCGGAATAATGAAATTGTTGCTCATGAATGAAACTGACTGTAAATAATGAAACAATGCAAATTATGTCATAATGTCCATATAATGGAGCTTTTTTTCCCCAGGTCTCCACTGAAAAAGGACACTGCTCAGTTGGACTATCCTGGCAAAAACCGCCAATGAATGAATAAGTAAATAAATAAATGCTTTGTTTGTTTTTCATCTATACAGGAGACTGAAACCAAAAATGTATTCTTGGTTTTCATTTAGCCTAATGCTAGTGTAGGAGATGCTACCAACTTCATCTCATGCCTTTATTTTTAAAGTTACTCTGTGCCCTGGGATCTCATTTCACCTGCATAATTATTTATGAAAGAAAAAAAAAGAGTTCAGTCCATTGTACACGCTAGTTTCTTGTGTACTAACTAGTGAACTGTGTTGAACTCTACCTATCTGTGCAGACAGGTCTGAGGCCTGATAATAGAACAAGTTATATAAAAATCATTGTATGTTTTAGACAAAATTTCATACATTTTAGGTGGATTACTGTTTAGGAAGCTCTCCAATACACTCTGATTAAATAAAAGGAGCATTTACATAATTATTCTTCTAAAATTAACAAACAATTTGCAATGTATGAGAATCCTGATCTTGAAATTAAAAACAGGAGACTAATATTTATATCTTTGGAGTTCCAGAGGTTCTTGTATTAGAAACCTCTATTGCGCAGATGTTATAAACATGCTGGCACTGTTGTAGAAGTAAACCATCTGAAGATCCACTAGGTCATAAGAAGTACATAGCATCTTAATCCCTGGACACTCAGAGCAATCGTCAATGTCTTGCAATGTATAGTAGCAGTAGGTAGCCATAAGCTTTGCTTGATTTTCAGTGGCCTAACATCATCCTACACTAGGTTCTTGGTGTGTCTGCTGTCTATACAGGCATACAATACTGACCCAGTAGTAACATACACCCTACAAATGCATGCACATATCTCCAGCTAAAGTGCATAAGTATTATCTGTGGTGACCAAACACACAACCCAATCCTAAATGATGCACACCATTCCCTGCTAGAGCTCAGTGCAGCAGTGCCTTGTAACGTCTTCCTCCCACCTAAATGGGCCAGTTGAAGGGACTGCTCACTCAGAGGTTGCATTAGGTCCTGCATCTCTAGTTGATTCTGCAATGTCTGGGTTATAGTTAGAGTTTTTGTCACCTATATCATGGGGCAGACACTGTTCTAATTCTATAGCTAATATCATATTTTTTTATATATTAAAATGTAACAGAATGTGGAAATAATTTTAGAGCTATATTAAACTAATATGTTTTGCAGTGGGAACTGTGATAGATAAGTAGTTTTAAATGGAGCTGTTCAGAATTTTTACATATAAGTTTTATACTATTCAGTGAGATAAATGGATAATAATACTGATGTATTATTGTTTATAAAATGATTCAACAGTAAAAACAGCTACTGGCTGTCTCCATTAGCATATTCAAATAAGAGTGATATGTTTTTGAGGAGACACCTGTAAAACAAATTGCTTGATGAAACTAATTCTTTTTGATGACATTTTCCATGGCTCATATTAGCAAAAACTCTGCTGAGTATCTTGTTATGTCAATATCTGCACAAGAATATACAGTATTTCTCCTTCAGGCAGATTCTTATAAAGTGGTCAAAGCTCATTAAAACATTGATACTTAACTGGTTAATCTTTTTGAGATGTAGTCAAAATGCAAATGCTAAGGAACATTTGAATACAAATACATAATTATGGATGGTAGTTGTAAAAATACATGTAAACCCTCAAGGAATAAATATGCTCAAAGCATATAATATTCCTTTTCTCGGCACACACGAATATCTTGCACTGCCTAACTTGTATAACATAAATGTTACAGTGAAGAAATTGTACCAATAATATATGAGTGTATAGATAGAAGGAGCTGAGAATTTTCCCATGGAAGTCATGCTGTGTTTATAAACGATGGATGTTAAGATCACTGTTTCTTAACTCAAGCTAGTGCAAGAACATGGAGAGGAAAAGGAGGATAGAAGAGTACAGAAGAAGCAACTGAGCCAAGGATGCAAGAGAAGGGTTTAGTAAGTAAAGGAAAAAAAAGTAGACAGAATAGGGAAGGCACACAGAATCATCTTGGCAGGTATTTAGAAACAGAGTGTTCTTCAAATCAAAAACAAATTCTAGATAAGTAGAAGGATGCCGCTGGAAAAAGGAAGCAGGTCTGAGTACAGCAGAGGACCAGGAGGGAGTGAGACATTCAGGATGTTGGGAATGGGCTTGTAACAGGAAGTTTTGGGATGGAGTTGCAGACAACTGCTGAGCTTCAGGAAATGGATCTAGGAGAGACAAATGCAGCTGGCTAGCTAGTCACATGGGAAAGACTACATAGGCACTAAAGCAGAAGAGATAATAGAAGGGAGCAGACAAGCCAAGGTGTTAAACAATAGGCAGATGAAACAGAAAAGTCCAACATTGGATTACTACTGTCATGTTCTGTGTAAGTCATTTACAAAGACAATGCTCCATGACTTCGTCTGAAAAATGTGCAAAGAATACATGGAAGTCACCACCTTCAGACAATAATTTAATTCCTAATTTCTTTTGTCACTTTACAATGCAGCTTCTTCAGATGAATTTGTGGTATAAAGTGATGAAAGCTTTTATCTACTTGTCAATTATTGTCCAAAGCTGGTGTGCTCCCCATATTTTTTCTTGCTTTCTTTTTTTTTATTTGGTAAGTGAGTAGGGCTTTGGTTTTAGTATTTGTTCAGTCTGAAACATATCTAAGTGGATTAGTGCTGTACTTTGGTTAACAAATACAATTAATAAAATAAATAAAAACTTGCAGGCAAGTGGAACATTACACGGGGGATAGTGGGGGGACAGCAGAGGGACAGTGATAAACACAATTGAATAAGGAAGGTAAAGATAAAAGGAACAGAAGACAAGTAGGGAAGGAGTTTGAAGAGAGGAAAGACAAGGCAAAGAGATAGGCACAACAAATAACTGCTGGACTGCAAGGTAAAGTGACAGGAAGCCACATAGGGAAAAGGACTTGATGCACAACCGGAAGGAAACAAGCAGGGCTAAAGGAGGGACCCTTACAGTCAAAGGAAACTGGTAATTAGGAGGAGCAATACAGAGACTCAGGGGGCTGCTAGATACAATACAGTGTAGCACAGATTAAGTGGTGCTGGTGGTGGCAGGAAACTCAGACACTGGGTACCTTAAGTGCAGAGGCAAGAAGGAATACATACTCTGGTATACGTGGAAATATTCAGTCATAACTCTCATTAAAACAGGCATAGCAGTGAGCATTCATTACAGAATAAGAGAGACACTCATATATAGTGGTCTGCATTGAAACCAAGAACTTAATAGAAGGGCAATAAACAAAGCAATAGAGGAGAATGGCACGAGGAAGGAGAAATCAGGCACGAGGAAGGAGAAATCAGGCACGAGGAAGGAGAAATCAGGCACGAGGAAGGAGAAATCAGGCAGTTCAGCTGCAGGGTCATGAGTGAAAAGGGGATCATCATTGTCATACTCATGGTTGCTGGTGAGACAGCCTGGGATAAGCAGCTGTTTAGCAGGGCTAGGCCTCATCCTACTTCTCCTAGTACTGCACAGCACTGCACGACTGAAAAACAAATTGAAAATGCATATTCAGATAACTGTGCCTTTCAACTTATATGGAAAGATGATTTCCAAAGGTTCCAAATGAAACCGTTGTTCAAGAAAATCAGAATAAGATAGTAAAGGGAACAGTTTCTAGAGGGAAAAGAAGAAAAAGTTAATCAAAATGACAGATTATTAGGGAAAGAGGCGTGAAGAGCAGGAGAGGATAGCAGGCAGACAGTATGGAAGGGTATATACAATAAAGATTCAGTAACATCATGGCCAAGCAGGAGTGGATAAGAAAGAGTTGAAAGGGAAGGGAATGTTAGCACTATTCATAATGAATATAAGGCAGAGAAAAAGAAAAAGGTATGTAGGGAAGCTTATGATGGCAAATGACCCTACATGAGACAACACCACAAGGAGAACAGGGGGAGGAGAGCAGTGTGGAAAACTCAAGCAGATCAGAGAGGCAGAGGGCAAAATAGTACAGAAAAAACAGAAAAAAATAGAAAAGGTACAAAAAGAATAGGACAGAATCAATTGCTCAAAGGAATAGAGGCAAACAGTAGCAGAATCAAAGGAGGAAGGATTGCATATAGGAGGGTTAGTGATACAGGGAAGGAAACGAAAGTGATGACAGCCAACGTGGAGACAAGAAGATCTGATAACTGTTGACTCACTTACCAAGGTAAGAGAGACACTAGGGACCAGATTACACTGAAACCTGCCTCAGGGATCAGACAGAAAAAGACATGGGTCCCAGTGGAGACATTTTAAATCATCAAAGAAGAGTAGTATTGCTAAAATTTAATTTGTCCTCAAGTCTTGCAAAGTACCTTCATGAGATGGATCCCATTTTTCACAAAATCTCACCAAGACAACACGGATATATAGACTGTATTTTATATAGCATATATCATGGACAGTATTAAAAATCAAAACAGATAGCTGGGTACACAAAACTCAGGATAAAAAAGTGCCTAATCCTGGTAGGCGCACTGGTACCAGGACTGGAAAAAATGACAGTGTAGAATCCTCAAGACATGGAAACATTCCTACAATGGGGTCAGGCCAGGCCCTGGGAAAGGATGGCCCCCTGTTGTAGAAGGAAGTAGTTGTGCACAAAAATAACAAAAACTGATATGCCAAAAAAGGGTCATAAAGATGACAGAGTGGACTACTGAGGATAAGAAAGAAATTATGCACTGTTACTATTATGCAAGAAGCCAAGAATGTCCAGACAGAAGATACACAAAAAAATTAAGAGAGAAATTACAAGAAAAATAATTGCACAAGAAAAACTGTCAGAAGCTCAAAGAAAAATAATTGCACAAGAAAAATTGTCAGAAGCTCAAATAAAAAATTAATTTGTGTTCATTAATACAACAGATTTATGAAAAACATTATATAGACTAAGAAGCCTAAGGCCATTTGAAAATGAAGCGACCGAGGAAGTGTGAAAATATAAAGAACAAAATCTAGAGATTTTTGAAAGGTATAAAAAAGAAATATGGACATCAGAAAGAAAGAGAAATCTGATATGGTGCAATATTTATACAAAGGAAAAAGCCAAATTAATCAATACAAAAAAGCAACTGCAAAGAAATTCAAAGAGAAACACAGGCAAAGGCATCCAGATATGGAACATTTCACAATACAAACATAAGATCACAAAGAGGGACTGTAGAGCAAAAGATTAGTAAAGCAGAAATTAAAAAATAGAAGCTGAAAATATGGAATACCTGTGAAGTGAAGGATTTAGTGTAGAAAGTCTAACACAAGTTATATCACAGCATGAAGGAACAACGAGTCCCCCAAGTAGAAATAAACAGGAAGAGCTGGAGACATTTGAAGAAGAAATATGGGCATGGGAAAGAGAACGAGATTTAATATGGTGCAGTAGTTATGCAAAGGAGAAAGCAAAACTACTCAGTAAAAATCAGCAGTACCAAAGATATTTGAAGAGAAATACAGGCAAAGGAATCCAGACATGGAAAACTTTACAATACAAAAAATAAGAAAACAAAGAGGAAAAGTAGAAAAGAGGATTAGAAATGGAGAAGCTAAAGAAGTAGTAACTGAGGTTATGGAGTACCTGAGAAATTAAATATTGAGTGTAGAAAAACTAACTTTGATAGCTTGACAGCAGGACAGAGCAATGGATCCCCAAATTAAGGAGAAATCAGTGGAGTAGGAAACATCTGATCAGTTGCCATATGAATATACTTTGGAGCCTTCCACAGGAATCCAGCAGAAAAGTTAAGCTGGATTTGCACAGCAAGGGAAGGAGCAGGAAACTGTGGTAACTCAGACGCAGTCAGTGTTGTGGAGTGATAGGCTAGTGAGATCCCATATGAAAGAGCAACGGATGGCACAGGATGAAACTGAAGAGAATGTAGCACAAGAAGATGCTCTGGAACTTTCTATAGAATGTCCATAGGAAATGGAAAACAAAGAATGAGCCCTCAGTTTAGAAGAAAATGATCTAAGAGAAGAGTTGCTTGATTTAACAGAGGTGGACAGACATATTAAGATCAATGAAAGAAACAGACTACAGAAACTCAATTGTGTCTTTCAGCTTTTCCCAGTTAGGGGTCGCCACAGCGGAACTCTGGTCCGCTAATGATTGGTAGTGGATTTTTACGTACCGCGTTACCAGCCCTGACGCACAACCTTTAACGAAGGCATGCCCCATTCATGTATGCCTCTACACAGGAGACGCTCTAGCTGAGAATCGAACGGGACGTCTTGCTATGAGGCGACAACGCTACCGCAGCACCACCACCACAGTTTCAGACTACAGAAAGTCAATAAAAACCCCTAGATTTAGAAGTTTGATAAAACAAATGAACTCAGTAATTAGGACTCTTCATATAGAGTCATGCGATATAACAGAAGTAAATAGGATATATTACTGTGCAGCTAAATTAATAACAGATAAAGTCTTACCACAAAAACACAGGGCAGTAAGGGAAAGGAAGGGAAAAATCAAATGCCATCAATGAAGTATCAAATAGAGAAAACTTTAAAGCAATTAAAGGACCACTACGGGCAAATGATGAAGAAAACATATATTTTTTATCTTGCCATGATTTACTACACCTCCCAAAGCTGCCTTCAGCAAAATAAGTACTCATTCCTAATTTTATTTTGTTTTTACTCTTGTCTGCCCTCATGGGGGCAGACATGGTGATTCCTTTGGAAAGCTATATCTGTCCTATAATGCAGACTGTGAGGACAAATAGCCCTACCATTTGTTGTCAGACTAGACTTCCATTCACTTACAATGGAACTCCTGAAAAAAACTGCCAAGTTTGAGAGTCTGCAGCTCATGTGTCATTGACTGGTATGCGCCGAGTTTTACAAATGTTGTTCCTACTGATGTACTACACATTCACTGAAAGAAACTTGCAAAAGTGTCAACAAATTACTGAGATAAAAAAGACTTTTCACAAGGAGCAGTTTTGCAAGTTTCAGTTCCTGGCCAGGTTACTCCTCCCATCTCCCCTCCTTCAGTGAGCTACAGTCTCACATTTCCAGCTTTGCTAGATTCAACTATTTAGTCAGCTTTGCATGACAATAGAAATAAAAAAATAGCCTGGTGTGCCACTAAAACTGTTCCCTTGTATGTCTCTTCACTTCTGAATAGCAATTCCCAAGAATAAAAAAAAAAGCAATCTCATCAGTCCAGAGTTTAGGCTAGTCTATCCATTTTTTAAAATGTGCACAGTAAAATATTCAACTTGTAATGCATTTTGGCTGCTGACATGGTTATCTTTACACAGTTATTCTCTTATCTTTGGGAGTGTGGCCTAATGGTTAAGGTGTTTGCCTTACAAACACAAGGTACAGGGTTTGAATCTCACAGGGGATAACTGGCTAGGCTTAAAATGGCTCGCAAGGGCAGTTAGCCTAGTACTAACCTATGAACCTATGAACCTATAGTATAACCTGAACTTATGGTATTTAATGATAAATTTTACAACAATTTTCAGTTTCTTAACAATGACCTCCCAAGCCTCTGATGTGACCTAGTACTTTCTTACTATTGCTTTATGTAGTTTGTCTTAGTTGTATATTTGTAGTGTGTTTCTCATCCTCTCAGCAACAGACTCCAGGAGAAGCATATACTTGTATAGAAAGAGTACCAGCTGCTGTAGCAGTGATACCACACTCCAAAACAATGCACTCAAACATAGTACTGACAAACACAGGGAATGTATATGTCTGAATCAAGCAATGATGAAATTGCTAGGGACTTCACTGAGCAAAATTTTACTCTTAATTTCTCCATTTCATAATGCATAACATTCGCACCACACTTACAAAGGCACATCTCCACCTTCCACAAACACAGCAACCCACACCCACACAACTGCAATGGTTTCTCCCTTCAGTTATTGCAAGCCAAGAACAACACTATTTAATAAGGATACCTACCAGACAAGTCTGCATAGCACACTTGGTCTACCTGCATCATCGCAGCTCGGGCCCCCCCAGCAACTGCAACATTGCCAGATAAAACCACTGCTACAGTCCGGTTTCTCCCTACAGTTATTGCAAGCCAAGAATAACACTTTTTAATAAAGATACCTACCAGACAAGTCTGCATAGCACACTTGGTCTACCTGCATCATCGCAGCTCGCCCCCCCCAGCAACACCAACATTTGCCAGATAAAACCACTGCTATGGTCCGGTTTCCCCCTACCATTATTGCAAGCCAAGAATAACAATTTTTAATAAGGATACCTACCAAACAAGTCTGCATAGCACACTTGGTCTACCTGCATCATCGCAGCTCGGTTCCCCCCCAGCAACTGCAGCATTGCCAGGTAAAACCACTGCTATGGTCCGGTTTCTCCCTACAGTTATTGCAAGCCAAGAATAACACTTTTTAATAAAGATACCTACCAGACAAGTCTGCATAACGCATCATCGCAGCTTGGGCCCCCCCCCCCCAGCAACTGCAACATTGCCAGATAAAACCACTGCTATGGTCTGGTTTCTCCCTACAGTTATTGCAAGACAAGAATAACCCTTTTTAATAAGGATACCTACCAGACAAGTCTGCATAGGTGGCTGGATATTTACAGTTCTTGTTATTAGCAGATGTGGTCCTTAACAGTTATGTTTTAAACATTGTGACTGGCTATTTACATTTCCTTTTACAGCACATTTGTTACTTTTACTAATTATTTTTTAAACATTGGTTTGGCCGGCATGCACACCTGCAAGGCCCCCCCAGGCAACTATAGCTTTGTCTATTGCCACTGGGTGTCATAACTTAACAATATACTTGCTGTATCTTGTCCCAAATAGATCTGCCTCCACACTGAATACTTGTAAAGTAAGGCAAGTACCATTTACTTGGTGTATTTTGTCCCCCAGATAGATTTACCTTCCTTTGTATTACTTGCACACCAAGGCCTTAAAGTAGTGTTTCTGCAACTAACTGCTTACACTCCTAATTTCCTGCTTAGACCTCTTCCTTGCTTACACTTAACATTACAGCTCCAAGGCTTCCACTTCTTATGCTGATTACTTTCCTTTGCAGTCTTCTGTGAGGGGGCGGGACAGATCTCTACCGGCTTTTTCTGGTTATACCTTCCCCCATTTTGTATCTCCCTCCTCTAACTTCCTCCTCCCCCATGCACATTAACTAGTCTATATTAGTGGGTCTCCTTGAGCGGCGCCCTTTTGAAAGTTATCTTTTGGCCTGCTTGTGGTGAGGAAGCTTCCCCAGACCTTTTTCAGTGTGACTGCATCAGTATAAGTAAATTAAACTAGTACAATACAGCCAAATAGACACATTTGGTGTAAACAGAAACAAGTGGAATGTTACATTTGGTGTACAAAGAAAAGAAACAAGTAAGCCCATTGATATAATTGGCGTTAGTGTTAGCCCCGCTGTGCTCGGGCTCACTCCGCTCCTCTCCCTGCTTCCTATTCCCACCCGCCCCCACTAGTGCTACATTTCAACTGAACTTAGCCACGCCCATCATGCTAACCACTAATCACTGAATCTGCCCCACCCCTGTACCCATTTCCATCTTCCACTATTCCATATCCTGTAAAGCACAGTCTTCCATCTAACTACCTTACAGTCACAAACAGCACCTCTCATCATCCACCACACCCACCCCATCCCAAGCAGATCTCTCACTCATGACCAAACCATGCCCAAACTACCCAAACCCACATACATACACCTCTTACTATTGCTCCTAGGTGTACCCACACTCCCACTGCTAACTTATATCACCAACCACCAAAAACAACTTAATTTTATCCATATACCAAGAAAAACTACTTCCACTGACATTATTACAACACACCCTTTTACTCAACTAGTCCCACATCACTATCCAAACCTTCTTTATTCACCACTATGCACACAGATCACAGCCATCACACTACCAGTCTCAAACAACTATAAAGAACTTTAAGACCCTAAACAAACTACTCAAACTCTATTTTTACCTCAGAACCTAACTCATTAGCTGAGGTGATATACACCCAAACCCAGGCTCAGAAAATCTAGGAGCCCCAACCCTAATGATACCCTACTCCACAGAGACAAATCCACGCTCCTCATTTTAAATTTAAATGTTAGGTATACTAAAAGTCCACGACCTTCATGCACTACTCTCCTTTTATCAACCTGAGATAGTCATGCTAACAGAGACTTGGCTTAAACCAGGCAACCACAACAATGAAATCACTCCACCATGTTACAATATAATTCGTAGTGATAGAATAGGTAAAAAAAGGGGGTGTTGCTGTAGTGTATAAATCTCACATCATCCTTGAGAAAGTAGACATAACAACCCTAGACCTCATAAAGTTGAACACACACTAACAAAACTAAAACTTAATGATAATAAATGCATCAACATCATAGGGTGCTACATCCCTCCAGGCAACAATATCCCAATTACAGAAAAACTCCTAGAATGGATATCTAACTCCCTCCCCCAGGAAAGCATAGTATTAGGAGGCCTTAATACTGACTGGCAAAACCGTTCCATTCATAAGCCACTCTCCCATATTAACCTACATGGCCTAACCCAACTCATCACTTCCCCCCACAAGAACAGACAATAGAACCAAACATCAATCCACTCTAGATTGGATACTCTTATCCCACCCATCACTGATATCCCTAGCAGGGTGTCTACTAGACACCAAGTAGTTACCAAGCCACATTCTTACTCAGATCAAAATCACCACAACTGACCCAAATATCTACATGCCTAATTCGAAACAAAAAACACTTTAACTGCTTCAACTTTATAAACGACCTAAAAATGTGCAATTGGGCCCCCCTTAAAAACCTACCTCTTGATGAAGCTGTACTATATTTCAATACTACCTTCTTAAACACCCTTAATCATCATGCCCCCTCCAGAACAACAAGAATTAAAACTAAATATGCCCCCTGGTTAGCCCCAGACACAAAATCCCTCCTCAAAAAAGAAACAAGGCCTGGACCAACTACCTAAACAGTAAACCCCAACTGAACAAACAAATATATGTTGAACTACATAACAAAGTAAAAAACGTACCAAAACAGACAAAACATCTTGCTACCAAAAGTTACAGGATAAGCACAGGAACAACCCACAAAAATTCTGGGCAGCAATTAACTCTGTTCTACAACCAGGTAAAACAACTACCCCAACCTCAAAAATAGATGATAACCAAGAAGACATCTCCACACAATTTAATAAATACTTTACGGAAACCATCCAGACCCTTACAAACAACCAACCCTATGACAACATCCCCATCCCTGCAAATCCACCCCACACGCCCAACTAACAATTGCCTCAAGTTCAGCTTCCACCCAGAACCAACCAAATCCATTGAAAAACTACTTTGCAAGCTCAAACCAACGTCTCTATCTGCAGGTAAATTACCCGCTGAATACCTCCACCTGGCTGCAGAAGCCATATCATATCCTGTCTCCATCCTAATTAACAGGTCCATCTCCGAGTGTATAGTACCCAAGCTATGGAAAATATCACATATCATCCCTCTACATAAAGGGGGAACCTCCCTGGAACTCAGCAACTACCGCCCTATAGCCATACTACCCCCTTTATCTAAAATTGTAGAGAGGGTAATACACAAGCAACTAATGAAATATCTCCTAGAAAATAATCTAAAAGCAACAACAACATGGCTTTAGACCCTTCCATAGCACCTCCACCACACTAAGAGAATTCACCAACATTGTCAATACTCACAGAAACAATGGACTACTTGTATCTGCCACCTTCCTTGACTTGTCCAAAGCATTCAAAATGGTTAACCACAATAAACTCCTTCTTTCACTAGCACCTCTAAACCTTACCACCCCTGCCATCTCCTGGTTCAAAAACTACCTAGAGGGAAGGAAACAAGCTGTTATGTGGAAAAACCAACTCTCCCCCCCACCAGTCTCCCTAGGAGTACTCCAAGGCTCCATCCTGAAGTCAACTCCTCGTTGGTCAGATCCAACCATAAGCTAATCACCCTAGATATCCACATCCCACCCTCACTCCTCATTAAGGAAACCACAGTAAAAAATTTCTCCAGTGCTAACTTCATGCTTTTTAAGACAGAAGTGGCGAACTTCATGACACCCATGGAGATGGACAATACAGTTATGACTACTGAATCCTACACAGATGCACTCTACAGGCACTTACACGAGGTGTCTGGTAGACATCCTGCTAGGGATATCAGTGATGGGTGGGATACAAGCTTCCAATCTAGAGTGGATTGATGTTTGGTTCTCTTGTCTGTTCTTGTGGGGAGAAGTGATGAGTTGGGTTAGGCCATGTAGGTTAATATGGAAGAGTGGCTTATGACTGGAACAGTTTTGCCAGTCAGTATTAAGGTCTCCTAATACTATGCTTTCCTGGGGGAGGGAGTTGGATATCCATTCTAGGAGTTTTTCTGTAATGGGGATATTGTTGCCTGGAGGGATGTAGCACCATATAATGTTGATGCGTTTATTATCATTAAGTTTTAGTTTTGTTAGAGTGAGTTCAAATTTATGAGGTCTAGGTTTGTTATGTCTACTTTCTCAAGGATGATGTGAGATTTATACACTACAGCAGCACCCCTTTTTTACCTATTCTATCACTACAAATTATATTGTAACCTGGTGGAGTGATTTCATTGTTGTGGTTGCCTGGTTTAAGCCAAGTCTCTGTTAGTATGACTATCTCAGGTTGATAAAAGGAGAGTAGTGCATGAAGGTCATGGACTTTTAGTATACCTAACATTTAAATTTAAAATGAGGAGCGTGGATTTGTCTCGGTGGAGTAGGGTATCATTCAGGTTGAGGGTTGGGGCTCCTAGATTTTCAGGGCCTGGGTTTGGGTGTATATCACTGCAGCTAATGAGTTAGGTTCGGAGGTAAAAATAGAGATTGAGTAGTTTGCTTGGGGTCTTAAAGTTCTTTATAGTTGTTTGAGACTGGTAGTGTGATGGCTGTGTGCATAGTGGTGAATAAAGAAGGTTTGGATAGTGATGTGGGACTAGTTGAGTAAAAGGGTGTGTTGTAGTTATGTCAGTGGAAGTAGTTTTTCTTGGTGTATGGATAAAATTAAGTTGTTTTTGGTGGTTGGTGATAGAAGTTAGCAGTGGGAGTCTGGTTACACCTAGGAGCAATAGTAGGAGGTGTATGTATGTATGTGGGTTTGGGTAGTTTGGGCATGGTTTGGTTGGGTTTGGTCATGAGTGAGAGATCTGCTTGGGATGGGGTGGGTGTGGTGGATGATGAGAGGTGCTGTTTGTGACTGTAAGGTAGTTAGATGGAAGACTGTGCTTTACATGATGTGGAATAGTGGAAGAGATGGAAATGGGTACAGGGGTGGGGCAGATTCAGTGATTGGTGGTTAGCATAATGGGCGTGCCTAAGTTCAGTTGAAATGTAGCACTAGTGGGGGCGGGTGGGAATAGGAAGCAGGGAGGGGAGCGGAGTGAGCCCGAGTGCAGCGGGGCTAACACTAACTCCAATTATATCAATGGGCTTACTTGTTTCTTTTCTTTGTACACCAAATGTATCGTTCCACTTGTTTCTGTTTACACCAAATGTGTCTGTTTGGCTGTATTGTACTAGTTAAATTCACTTATATTGATGCAGTCACACTGAAAAAGGTCTGGGGAAGCTTCCTCACCACAAGCAGGCCAAAAGATAACTTTCAAAAGGGCGCTGCTCAAGGAGACCCACTAATATAGACTAGTTAATGTGCATGGGGAAGGAGGGAGTTAGAGGAGGGAGATACAAAATGGGGGAAGGTATAACAAGAAAAAGCCGGTAGAGATCTGGCCCGCCCTCTCACAGAAAACTGCAAAGAAAAGTAATTAGCATAAGAAGTGGAAGCCTTGGAGCTGTAATGCAAGTGTAAGCAAGGAAGAGGTCTAAGCAGGAAATTAGGAGTGTAAGCAGTTAGTGGCAGAAACACTACTTTAAGGCCTTGGTCTGCAAGTAATACAAAGGAAGGTAAATCTATCTGGGGATAAAATACACCAAGTAAATGGTACTTGCCTTACTTTACAAGTATTCAGTGTGGAGGCAGATCTATTTGGGACAAGATACAGCAAGTATATTAAGTTATGCCACCTAGTGGCAATAGACAAAGCTATAGTTGCCTGGGGGCTTGCAGGTGTGCATGCCGGCCAAAACAATGTTTAAAAAATAACTAGTAAAAGTAACAAATGGTGCTGTAAAAGGAAATGTAAATAACCAGTCACAATGGTTAAAACATAACTGTTAAGGACCACATCTGCTAATAACAAGAACTGTAAATATCCAGTCACCTATGCAGAATTGTCTGGTAGGTATCCTTATTAAAAAGTGATGTTCTTCGTGGTTCACTGTTACAGTCATTACTGTAGGGTTCTTCCTGCTGGCAGCAGCCCTAGATCGGCCAGAGTCCCAAAGTCGGGTCCGACGTCGGCTGAAGTCGCTCCTGCCCTGACATCAGTGCGCCAGGGGTATAAAGACCTCAGCTGATGCCATTTTCCCCAGTCTTTCTTGCCGTGCAGTGCCCGTCAGCATCCTTCCTGAGAAGTTGGTGTACCCTGTTCCTTGTCTGTGGTTTGGATTACTTCTTAGTTCAAGTGCGGTGCCCGTTGCAAAGCAGTTCACAAGTGCAGGTCGGCCGACTCCTGTTTGTTTTTGGTGGCTTTTGAATTGAAGACTTCTTTTGAGCTAAGTACCCCATTGGGGAAACCTTTTTCTTGCTCCAGTCTGATGTCAGAAAAAGTTAACAACTGTATTTCTTGTGGGAAGCAAATACCTCATAAGGATTTTCACTCTTACTGTATACCTTGCTTAGGTCCTGACCACGATGTAGCTAATTGTAGGTTTTGTGCTAAGTTTAATCAACGCACTATTAGGCGTAGGTACGATTTTGCCTTCCATTATTTTGGAAAAAGATTTAATTACAATACGTCATCGGATTATTATCCGGCTACTGCAGTGTATAAGAGGTGCAAGGATAAAGACAGGCCTCCGAGGTCCAAAGTGGACGATTTTATTCAACCAGAGCCAGTTGCCGGTTCGGCTGTCATCAGTGAGGTGCTTTCGCAGCCCCTGTCGTCCGCCATGTTTGAACCGGTTGCCTGTACCGACTCCCGTGAGGAGCCGATGGGGCCTTCAGACTTTTCAGGGATTGGACCTCTGGATATTGCTCCCTCAGATGGGTCCGGAGCCACTGTGCAGGCACTGGCTTCTGAGGGAGTTTTTAGGCCTACACAGCTTCATGTACAGATGACTCCAGTTTTGCAGTCAAGGACAAAGGCAAAGACTAAGGCTCTGGCAAAGACAAAGCAGCATGCACAGGCACCTTCTGTTCAGGGCCCTAGACCTCAAAGACAGATGCTTAGAATGGCTGAAGACGTGTTAAGTATGATCAGGGGTTCTCATCCCCCTCCTGACAAGAGACCTAGGCTAGAGCCAGATTATGATTCCTCAGATCAAGTTTTGATTTCTTCTGCTTCCTCTTCTGAGCAGGATTATTCCTTCCCTCCTTATGAGGATTCTGATGCTGAAGAATCCCTTCCTTGGCCTCTCCTCCTGAGGATTATTCATTTGGGGAAACCTTGCATGACATGAGAGAGCATTTTCACTGGGAAGGGCAGGAATATTCTGAATCTAAGAAAAGGCTTGGGGATTTTCTTCCGTTTCCGCAGCATAGACCCCTGGCTATTCCCCCTGTATTGGACATTGTGGATGATGTTTTTACAGAGGCATCTCTCTCTCCTGACTCTTTTCCTCCTGCTCCTGTCAAACTGGACAGGTATTATAGGGTTCCAGATTCCCACAAATATCATTTTAAGAATCCTTCAGCTGATCCAGAAACTATTTCTCAGGGCCCTAAGGGTGTTAAAGCGGCCTCTGCTAAGAATTCTATTCCCTCTGACCGAGAGTCCAGAGCCTTGGAAAGATGGGGCAAAAAAGTTTATACTTCTGCTACATTGTCTATTAGAGCTTTGAATTGTCAATTTCTTATGTTAAAATATCAGCAATACCTCTTGTCTGTGTTAAAACAAAAGATGTCTGCTGTTTCTGGTGGTGCAGACAATAAGTAATTACAGGATTTATTGCATGCTACTGAGCAGGTGGGTAAACATACCCTGCACTGTGGTTTTGATTCTTTGGGGCTTCTTGCAGGGCTGCAGCAACTGGCAGTTATTAGAAGGCACGCTTGGTTAAAGGAGCAAAGTTTGCCTGAGCAGGTTAAAGCAAAGCTTTTAGATGTCCCTTTGCAACACAATGTTTTGTTTGGGGCCAAAGCTGAGGAAGTATTGAAGAAAATGGAAGACAAAGCCAAATCTATGCAGACGGTTAAAGATTTTCTTCAGGTACAACCCCCTAGATTTAGCAGGAATTGGCCAGCTAAACCTTGGTCCTTTCCGAGCTCGGACAGACCTCAGAGGGGCAGATACAGGCATTCCAGAGGTAGGGGTCAGGCACAGCCCTTTCAGAAATAAGCAGTGGAGTGCCCCTCTCCTAAGGGAAGGGAAGATAGGTCACAACCTTACAGGAAACAGTCATTATGACTCTCCCTTACTAGCTCCAGGGGCATCCCTCCTGGATGTGCCTTTGGGAGGAAAACTCTCTTTTTTTATCACAATTGGATCCGCATAACCCAAGACAAATGGGTTCTGGACATAGTTTCAAGGGGTTACAGGTTTCATTTCCATACCTTGCCAAGATCAAACGGATGGCCAGATCTGCCAAAGCATCAATGGGCAGAGGCACAATGGCAAGTTCGGTCCCTCATGGATATGAGGGCCATAGGTTTGGTACCAGATTCAGAAATGGGGCAAGGGTTTTATTCAAGACTTTTCCTGGTTCCCAGGAAGGAAAACACATGGAGACCAATCCTGGACCTTTCCGTATTGAACACCTTCCTAGAAATTTCAAAATTCAAGATGCTCACTCTGCAGCAGCTGCTGCCTATGCTGAGCAAGAACGCTTGGATGGTGACTTTGGACTTGAAGGAGGCTTACCTGCATATTCCCATACGGCAAGAGTGCAGAAAGTACCTGAGATTCAAAGCGGGCTCGAGGCATTACCAGTTCTCTGTGCTGCCCTTTGGCTTATCTACTGCCCAGGGTCTTTACAAAGTGCCTGGCACCAGTAATGGCATTTTGCAGACAGAAGGGAATTCAAATATACCCTTATCTGGATGATTGTCTCATTCAAGCGGACGACAAGGAGACTTTACTTCAGCATCTAACATTTGTGCAGCATCTTCTCTTGTGCCTAGGGTTCACGGTGAACCTAAAGAAATCAAACCTGGTGCCCACGCAGCAAATTACTTTCCTGGGTGCGCTTCTGAGCACTACAACCCAGATGGCTTATTTGACACCAGACAAAAAAGTGCAACTGGCTTCTTATTTCAAAATGTGGCTTTAATGAGTCAGCTGTCTGCAAGAAAAGTTCTGCAGGCTCTGGGTTACATGGCATCCTGCATTCTGTTAATACCATATGCAAGGCTGCATATGTGGAAGATACAATGGTACCTCAAGAGTGTATGGTCTCAGCATTGCCACAGTCTGGAAACAGTGATCGCAATTTTGCCTCATCTCCGGCAGGAGTTTCTTTGGTGGGCCGAGGCCTGTCTCCAAAACAAGGGGAGGCCTTTCTGTCCCATTCCAGCCAATCAAGTCATAACGAAGGATGCTTTGGATCATGCATGGGGAGCCCACATGCAAGGGAAATGTCTTCAGGGTGCCTGGACAGAGGACCAAATGCATCTGCACATAAATTTGAAGAAGATGCTAGCTGTACAGAATGCCCTGACAGCCTTCAAAGATCTTATTCTACCGGGGCAATTACTGATAAAGACGGACAACACTATGGTGATGTGGTACATAAACAAGCAGGGAGGCTCTCATTCTTACCCCCTGTGCAGTTTTGGCCATGGCACACAGCACTAGCCAACAAGGTGGACTTACTAGCTCAATTCCTGCCAGGAAAGGACAACACTCTGGCGGACAGTCTAAGCAGAACTCTTTTGGATCCACACGAATGGATGTTGAATGTTCGGATATTCGGGATGATAACAGAGGCATGAGGGTGCCCGGACATAGATCTTTTTGCATCTCCCCAAAACCATCAACTTCAAACGTTCTGCACGAGGACCTACCACAAGCTAGCATGGAAAGTGGATGCTCTTTCATTCAGTTGGAAGCACCTCTCAGTATATGCTTTTCCTCCTTTGCCTCTTCTTCCTCGGGTACTTCTGAAAATCAAACAGGACAGACCGCGAATGATTTTACTGGCTCCCAACTGGCCTTGGCAATTCTGGTATTCCACCCTGATGGACCTGGCTCCGGGTCCACCCTGGATTTTGCCACAACTTCCATATCTACTGTCTCAATGAGATGGCCAGATCCTGCACAGCCATGTGAAAACTCTGACTTTAGCAGGCTGGTGGATCCAGGGTCTTTAAACAGTTCTACCCTTACCAAACAGGTACTGGATGTAATTCTTGAAGCTAGATGGCCCAGCACCAGGAAATCTTATGCAGGTAAATGGAAAAGATTTTGCTCATGGACTCAGGCCCAGGGTTTTGATTCTGCAGTTCCAAACATTCCTCTGATTTTACAATACCTAACAGAGATGTTACATAAGGGCCTATCTTTTTCATCTATCAAAATTCATGCTTCTGCTATTTCTGCACATTACAATACGGATCCCCAATCTTTTCTCATCCGTTACTTAAGCAATATATAAGAGGGGCGAAGAATATAAGGCCTCCTTTAAGAGCACCAGTTCCCACTTGGGATCTCAACTTTGTTTTGGAAAAGTTAACTTTATCTCCTTTTGAACCTGCAGCTTCCACAGATTTAAAGTTTTTATCATGGAAAACTGCTTTTCTTTTAGCCATTACCTCTGTCAGAAGAGTTTTGGAATTGCAAGCTCTCATGGCTGTAGAGCCCTTTATTATTTTTCATCAGGACAAGGTGTCCCTGAGGACTAATCCTACCTTTATGCCTAAGGTGGTTTCAAAAGTAGCCTTGAATCAGTCTATTCATTTGCCTACCTTTTATCCTAATCCTCAAAGTGAAGAGGAAAGTATTTTGCATTCTTTAGATATACACAGGCAGCTTCGTTTTTACCTGGACAGGACCAAGATTTTCAGGAAATCGGACCAATTGTTTGTGGCTTATGCTTCTACCTCACAGGGGAGAGCAATCACTAAGCAGACTATTTCAAAGTGGATTGCCCACTGCATTAAGTTCTGTTACTCTCATCATGGTAAGCCTGTTCCTGTTAATGTCAGAACACATTCTACCAGAGCTACTGCCACTTCGGCAGCTTTTCTCAGTGGAGTTCCTACCAAGGAGATCTTAGAAGCTGCAACTTGGAGTTCTGTGCATACTTTTTCTAAGCACTACAATCTCCCTCTCTATTCTAAATCTAGGGCAGGTTTTGTCTCTGCAGTCCTGCAGGGTTTTGTGGCCGCCCCTTCTGTTCCTTCTCCATCCACCCTTTCTTAGCTTTGGGATTCAACCCTACACTAATGACTGTAACAGTGAACCATGAAGAACATAGTACAGTTGTGTACTCTTACCATAAATGTAGATGTTCGAGTATGTTCACTATTACAGTCTGGGTTACTCTCCCTCCTGTCCCCTCTTTTGTTGTTCTTTGAGTGCTGTGTCTCCTTGACATTTCTTTTTTCTCAGAGGTATTTTTGCTGGTGATATTTGGGAATGTTCTGGTTTGTTTGCTTATTCTTTTTGATTAAGCTTTTGGCCTTTATTTTTGGGCACCTGACATCTGCGGCAAGAAAAACTGGGGAAATTGGCGTCAGCTGAGGTCTTTATACCCCTGGCACACTGACTTCAGGGCAGGAGCGACTTCAGCCGACGTCGGACCCGACTTTGGGACTCTGGACGATCTAGGGCTGCTGCCAGCAGGAAGAACCCTACAGTAATGACTTTAACAGTGGACATACTCGAACATCTACATTTATGGTAAGAGTACACAACTGTACTTTATTCTTGGCTTGCAATAACTGTAGGGAGAAACCGGACCGTAGCAGTGGTTTTATCTGGCAATGTTGCAGTTGCTGGGGGGGGGGGGGGCGAGCTGCGATGATGCAGGTAGACCAAGTGTGCTATGCAGACTTGTCTGGTAGGTATCCTTATTAAAAAGTGTTATTCTTGGCTTGCAATAACTGAAGGGAGAAACCGTAGCAGTTGTGTGGGTGTGGTTTGCTGTATTTATGGAAGGTGGAGGTGTGCCTTTGTAAGTGTGGTGCGAATGTTATGCATTATGAAATGGAGAAATTAAGAGTGAAATTTTGCTCAGTGAAGTCCCTAGTAATTTCATCACTGCTTGATTCAGACATATACATTCCCTTGTGTTTGTCAGTACTATGTTTGAGTGCATTGTTTTGGAGTGTGGTATCACTGCTACAGCTGCTGGTACTCTTTCAATAAAAGTATATGCTTCTCCAGGAGTCTGTTGCTGAGAGGATGAGAAACACACTACAAGTGTACAACTAAGACAAACTACATAAAGTAATAGTAAGAAAGTACTAGGTCACATCAGAGGCTTGGGATGTCATTGTTAAGAAACTGAGAATTGTTGTAAAATTTATCGTTAAATACCATAAGTTCAGGTTATACTAAAAGAGAATAGCTATGTAAAAATAACCATGTCAGCAGCCAAAATGCATTACAAGTTGAATATTTTACTGTGCACATTTTAAAAAATGGATAGACTAGCCTAAACTCTGGACTGATGAGTTTGCTTTTTTTTTTTATTATTGAGAATTGCTATTCAGAAGTGAAGAGAGATACAAGGGAACAGTTTTAGTGGCACACCAGGCTATTTTTTTTATTTCTATTGTCATGCAAAGCTGACTAAATAGTTGAATCTAGCAAAGCTGGAAATGTGAGACTGTAGCCCACTGAAGGAGGGGAGATGGGAGGAGTAACCTGGCCAGGAACTGAAACTTGCAAAACTGCTCCTTGTGAAAAGTCTTTTTTATCTCAGTAATTTGTTGACACTTTTGCAAGTTTCTTTCAGAGAATGTGTAGTACATCAGTAGGAACAACATTTGTAAAACTCAGCGCATACCAGTCAATGACACACGAGCTGTAGACTCTCAAACTTGGCAGTTTTTTTCAGGAGTTCCATTGTAAGTGAATGGAAGTCTAGTCTGACAACAAATGGTAGGGCTATTTGTCCTCACAGTCTGCATTATAGGACAGATTTAGCTTTCCAAAGGAATCACCATGTCTGCCCCCATGAGGGCAGACAAGAGTAAAAACAAAATAAAATTAGGAATGAGTACTTATTTTGCTGAAGGCAGCTTTGGGAGGTGTAGTAAATCATGGCAAGATAAAAAATATATGTTTTCTTCATCATTTGCCCGTAGTTGTCCTTTAATAATAAAATCAAAACTTTAATAAAAAGAATATAACATAAAATAAGCAGTCCTCAGTCTTCCGATAAGCGCTTTCGGCAAATAAGCCTTCCTCAGATCATATAAAAAGGACTGTTCAGCTTTTGTATTTATAAGGCATCACAGCCATTCCTTATTTAGTTCTCTGACATGACCTTGTTGCAAACCAAAAGGAGGCCAGCTAGCAGAGAGGTATAATTTCCTTCATTGTAATTAAAGGGGCAGTGCTTCTCTTTACTATAGGATTGTATATGAGAAAACTAATAGCTATGGATGTGAATACATTATATGAATGAAGCAACATTCAAGTAAACTTGCTAATCATATTCCTTCTATTCTTAAGTGCTGGTTTTAATGGCACAATAGTATTCAAGCCTGGTGATCTGTTTGCTCTTAAATTAATTATCCAGCATGTTTCCCTTAGCTCTGTGCGATTATGAACATCACCTCCTCTTGTGGTCTGACAAACTGCCTCTATGGCCTTAAATACAAAGTAATGAGAAGGATACTGTGCTACGTGGGCTGCTAAGGCATTATTGGGATCTTTCTGTTTGATGTCCCTCAAATGTCTGAGGATACGTTCCTTAAGATGTTGATCTGTTTTGCCAACATAGAAAGCACTACATTGGCAGCAAGTCGCTAAGTATATGATGTGGGAACTAGTACAATCTGGGCACTTTCAAGTGCTTAAGATGCAAAGCTTGCAACTCCATTGACAGCTCCAATGTTTTTGTACATCCATACTCCAGGCAACAGTACAATTTTAATGTGTATGCTGATTGTAGGACTGCTTATTTTATGTTATATTCTTTTTATTAAAGTTTTGATTTTATTATTAAGTTTTACTGCCGTGGTGGACATCAGGAGCTTTTAGTAGTGTTTGCCTTTTCTCTTCCTCATTGGTGTCCTTCACAGTGTAAGAAAGTTTTTTACCTAGCAAATGTAATACTGGCTTTTAAAAGCTGGTGTTACACTAAAGAACAATCAGGATGATTCATGGCTGATTGCTCCCCCCCCAACACTTTGTACCTGGGGCATTTGCCCCTCACATGCCATCATAACTACGCTACTGATGTCCCACTCTAGAAAAATTTCATGATGCTGGGGCAAAGCAAACAACAGTTATGTGATCACTTTGAAATAATTGACATAGTTTTTGGTGGTGGGAAAAGTGCATTATGTATGTAAACAGGAATATGAAACAGGTTCCTGCAGTCATTCTTTTCTTTTTTTTTAATCATAAACTACCATCAGAGTTGTACACAGATGTTTTTTGAGCCTTGGACGCATCTTAATTAATGCTGTCCTTGCCATCACTCCCTTTTCTGTAAGCTCAGTATTAACCTATGAATCTATAACCTTGCTCATGACACCTGTTGTTCTGCTGTTCCCATGGTAGGTTCCACATCCACAACTCTCCCAACTATCACTAGACTGCAGTTACTTAAGGTGCTCCCCAAGGCCGAAAGCACTGCATCAATGGATCCCAGTAATATCCCAGGATTCCTCCTTAATAGCATGAAACGTCAACTATCAGGACCACTAGAAATACTTTTTAACTATAGCCTACAAACAGACTTCATATTCAATGAATGGAAGACTACAATTGTTATCCTGCTGCACAAGAGTGGGCCATCCATAGACCTGAGGAATTACTGACCCATAAGCCTAGGTAGTATGATGTGCAAAGCTATAGAGAGAATAATTGTGGATATCCTGAATGATAACATAGGAAACCTTCAAACATTGGACCCAAATCAATTCGAGTTTGTAAAGAGCAGGTCTTGCCTACTCAACCTGGTGGACTTCTTCAAGAATGTCACAAAAGGAATAGATGAAGGCAGAATGGTGCATACTGCCTGCCTTGACCTGGCCAAAGCATTTGACACAATACCTCACTCAGGGATTTTAGAAAAGCTGACTAAAGTAGGTATAAACCCCTATAGTACCCACTGGATAGCCAGCTAGTTTACAGACAGAACTCAGTAAGTTAGAATAGGGTAGTCTTCCTCCAAGAAAGTCCTGTTACTAGTGGGGTGCCTCAAGGTTCAGTGCTAGAACCACTCCTGTTTGTCATCTGCTTCTCTGAGGTCAGGGCTAATGTTAAGGGCTTCTGGCTGACCAATTTTGCAGTTGATTACAGATTCGGTACAAGACACAAATATCCTCCAAGAAGGCCTGACACAGACTAATAGCTGGTGCCAGAGTCATGGAATAAAACTCAATGCCAAAAAGTGCAAAATAGTATTTTTCAGAAAGACAGCCATCTCATCAAACTACTAACTTAAAAGTATACCCCTAAGAGTAGACTCTGCAGTCAGGGACCTGTAAAAACATGCAGACAATGAATTGACATTTAACTGTTATGTGTCCACTGTTGTAAGGCAATCATTCTCTGTTGCATAACTTATAAAAAGGGGTATGGCATCTAGATCCAAACATGTCAGAGTTCCATTTTTCTCTGCTCTCATAAGAACAGTCATTAAGTACAATGTACTCTTTGGTATGTACCTGGCCACTATATGCAATAACTGGAACATCCTCAGAGATTCCTCACAAAAAGAACCATGGTATGGAAAGCAAGTCCTATGCAGACCACCTCAAAGTCTTCTCCTTATATTCTGTCTCCTACAGACTGCTGAGATGCGACCTAGGCCTGGTCTACAAAGCATCCACCAGTCCAGCTGTAATGGAACTTTTGCACATCTGTAAAACAAATAGCATCATGAACACCCAGTTCGGGGATCTAAACCTTGCCTGCAACATAAATGGGACATGCTGGAGGGCCAGGTATGTGTCTCAGAGGTTCCCCGTTTTCTTGAACAGGCTTCCCATTTGTGTGAAGCAGAGTTTATCCCTGGACTTATTCAAGTTAAATTTGAATCAGTGGATGGGGGACCATAAATATACCCCTTATCTGGTACCTATGTCTCTATTAGTGAAAGGTTGATAGGTGCAGAGGTGTATACTAGACTAACGACCACTAGGGCATTTATAAGACTAGCTGTGCAACCGAAATGTCACCCTAAAATTTGATTTATATAGGGGTGATTTATTGCCTCTATCCATCAGAGACATAGGCACCAGACCAGAGGTGAATTTCCAGTTACCCATCCCTGTATTCTTTTTGTAAGGAACCTTTGTGAATATTCTACTTGCTACATGTGTCTGGTCAGGCACATATCAAAGGGGGCATTATACTCTATGATGGGTCTGATGAGGGGACGAGTACATTGGTATAATGACCTCTCTGGATGTGGATGCCATGCCCTTGCTTATAAGTTGAGCAACACAGAAGGATTTTCTTACTACCCTGACACATGTTGGTCGAAGTTTAGGTTACTATCTACATGAGTTTCCTGATCCCTGTCTACTGAATCAACCTTTAAGGGTATTTTTTGATGATCTAGTTACCTGGGGTGGCATACTGTACTATGAATCCTTTTGTGCATTTCCCAACTCAAATAGACCAGGGAAACACTCCTGCCATAAGATGAATAAACCCAGTCCTCCTAATGTAAAACGCAGTAGAAGAGACCCACAGGTGCAGTGTTGCCACAAACCAATTAAACAGCTAGCTGGAAGTCTCTTGCTGAAGGCAATTTCAAGATTGTCATACATCAGTAACAATAAGAGGAAGAACAATATTTTTACAAAAAAAATCAGTGAAATGTGCATATAAAAGCAGAAAACAGTAGTGATCACTGAAAATAACTTAAGCAATTGCAATTTAGCAATTAGAGGAAGCTTGTAAATCTTAAGTCACCCATGCCCAAGTATATATACCCCAGCAAAACTCTTGAGAACCAAAACCTATCAAATTTTACTGGGAAGCATGGTTAGGCTTAAAAAGGCCCTTTGGGTCAATAACCTTGCATTATACTATGATTTTGTGATTCTCCCTTATTGATAGTGACCACCTTGGTCCGCTAGGAGCAAAAACCAAGGGAGACGTGTTAAACTGCACAGAGGAGTAAATATATTATATATTTTATAGGAGTGGTTAAACCTTGTATGATGTAACTGTGACCCATGGCAGTACTAGTCTTCACTGTGGCCAATTTTGTTCACTTTTTTCATAGCATATGATGTAGTTCACTGTATATGGCTGAAGTCTTGATGTTGGAAATAAATTTCTTTGCTAGGATATTGCTGGTGCCTGCAGATTAGAAATGATAATACCTTAGCTTTATAGGGCACTACAGTACTGAATATTACTTGCTTTCTTTAGTTGCACATTATTTTTCTTAAGTTTTATTTCATGATTAATGTCATAGGAATCCTTGTTTGAGTGGAACCTTAAGCATGATTGTTTACTGTACCATGTTTTGCTCATGTTTTCTTGATGTTTATGTTTATGATGTACATGGTTTTAACTGCTGATCCTGGGCACTACTGCTATGCATTATATGCTATATCAGTGAGTCTCATTCATGCTATTTATTTTTACATTGTTGACAAGGGAAGTCCGTCTATGGCACAAAGGCCATTTTTCAGAGGAGGCCTGGGGAGAAATTTTCTAATACATTTAGTACAAACAACATTTTTAAGTTGCATAATATCAAAGATGTCAGTCAGAATACAATTAAAATAAACTTTATAATGTCAAAATAGATGATAGTAACTATAAATACAGTAGTAAGGCTTCTTATACTAACTGTACTTTTATAAAGATATAGTTAAACAAGTAACTGTGCAAAAGGATAGATGTCACAATATAGAGTACTGTGTTATTTACAAAGGCTGGATAGCAAAAGGTTGATTTAATTATGAGATATGAATGAAATGAGTGGTAAAAGAGTTGAGAGGCATAGGTAGAAGGTGGGGTGGGTGAAGACAGAGTGATAGCTAGTGACAGAGTGGAGGAGAGCAGGGGTATAGCAGAAAAGGAGGAAGAAAGCAGCCATGTTATACTTATTCTGGAAATGTACAGCTACAGGCAATGATGCTGAGAGACATTTTCTTTGATGTCTTTTGAAATTTTCAAGAAACTTGAGAGCATGTGGGAGGACATTACATTGGGTAGCTACAGAGTTTGAGCTTAACAAGGCTCCCACTGCATTTTGGGCTTTAGTGACAGAGAGAAAGAGTTTGTCTTTAGAACAAAGAGCTTTGGTAGGGTGGTAGTGTTGAAGCATTCCTTTTGCTGATAGATACTTATCGGGGTAGTATATTAGAGTATGAGCTAGTAGTAGCTGACTATACTGGAGGTGATATGGGAGTTTAGTTCAATTTAGGCATTTAAGAGCAGAACCCCACTAGCTGTGGACATGCATGTTTCAGCCTTGTTATGGCATCATCAGCACAGCATAAGTGGAATGTTTAGCTAACCTTTAGAAACACAGGGTTGTCATACCCAGCTGATGTCCATAATCATTAGGGTGTCTGCAAAATATTCCAGCCAACAAACTAAAACAATGAACAACCCTCTGTTTCTAAAGGTTAGCAGAACATTCCACTTACGCTGTGCTGATGATGCAATAACAAGGCTGAAACATGCATGTCCACAGCTAGTGGGGTTTGGCTTTATTAGCCTGAATTTGTCCATAAATAGACTTAAAAAGAAAAAAGTCATGGACATTCAGAATTACCATTTAGCTGAAACACCTGATGTCCTTAAAGGGTCATTTGAATGTATCCCATGTTGCCTCTAATACAAAAGGTTTAAGAAATCACACAGTGGAAAGTCTAGCCTTGATAGATTTTTCTTTTAGTTTTTACTTTTTGGTTTGCCTGTGTGACCTTTTTACTCATTGTTTTAGTTTGTTGGTTGGGATATTTTGCAGAGACCCTAATGATTATGGACATCAGAAACAAACTATTGAAAACTATCAAAGAAGTTGAAATTCACTTCACTGGCAGCAGATAACTTGCCAGCAGAATATATAAAATTAACAGGAGATGTTATTGCCTTCCCTTTGTCAACTGTAACAGAACAGTATGTCCCAGATATTTGGAAAATTGCATATATTACACCATTACACAAAGGAGGTAATTCAACAGAACTAACAAACTACCGGCCCATTGCTATACTTTTACCACTTTCTAAAATTTTGGAAAGCTGTATCCACTTTCAGCTTCTTAAACACCTTCTAAACAGTAATCTCCCCTCATTGTCACATCATGGATTCTGACCACATCATAGCACTACCTCAGCTCTTCTAAGTTTCACTAATACTATAAATAAATTCAGAGACAATGGCAAAATAGTATCTTCAGTCTTTTTGGACATGTCTAAAGCATTAGATAGTTTCCCATTCTAAGCACAGCCTATGATGCGAGAAGAAGAGGAGCCCACCCTAAAAGAAGCAAGAATAAGAGTAAGGAAATGAAGTCAGCGAAAGCAGCAGGCTCTGATGAGGTCACAGCACATATGATGAAGATGCTGGGTGTGATAGGGGAGAAAAATGCCTCATGGGGGAGCAGTGTGGGGAGAAAGGTATATCCCAGAATAAGCATACTCATACCAGTGTACAAGAACAAAAGGGACATCCACAACTTTCCAAGCCAGAGTTCCAAGTCAGAATTTCTAGCTTAAGTAATACAATTAATCAGCTTTAAAATTTAACACATACACACACGCACACAAAAAACTGACCACTACTTACATAAAAAAAAAACTTTCCTGGGAATTCAGAAGTGGCTGCCATTGGCTACCATTAACAGTAAGCCCTACCATGAGTGGCCGACCTTCCCAGTGACCCTTTCCAGTTCAGAGATAACCCTGCCAAAATGATTTTCCACAAACAAAAAACTTACCATGGAAGGTGGTCCCACCAGCTGTACCTCAGGATAATGAGGCAACTCATGGAAATAGTTAATACTGATTAATCATGTGTACTCCCCAGCAATGCCTATATGGCTGGCCATGTTAATTAACACAGCCAAAAGAAGGCAGTCACCTGTCCTAGTAAATGAGAGAGACTGGGTTGCAAGTAAGTTTAGAAAAGTTTGTGTGTGGGCATGCCTGCAGTGGAATTAAGGGACTGGGATAACTTTGTATATGGATGATTAAAGTAGGAGGTTAGGCCAGGAATCAAGAATGTAGATGTGTGGGTGTGCATGTGGGTGAATGGGTGAGTGTGGATGTGAGTTCATTTGAGAGAGAGAGAGAGAGAGAGAGAGAGAAAGTGTGTGCAAGTGTGTGTGTGCAAGTGTGTGTGTGTGTGTGTGTGTGTGTGTGTGTGTGTGTGTGTGTGTGTGTGTGTGTGTGTGTGTGTTATGGTGACTGAATGTGTGTGTGTGTGTGTGCATGCATGTACATGTGCATGTCTGGATATGTGTTTCCGAGTGAATGAGAGGGGTGCCTGTACCAGCTCGATGCATAGGCTGTCAGTAGTAGTTACCACCAGGTGCTTTTTAGCACTGGCAGCAATTAAGGGTGAATCAGAAACATGCAAGTTAACCAATAATGAGGTCTTCGTTGCAGCTAAACATGTCTCTGAATTGCTTTTTCTGCAATTGTGTGCAGTAGACCTATCTGCAGTAGGCAATTTATGAGGCACAGGTCATGTTTCTGAATCCCAGCCTTTTATTGATGTTGCAGTTATAATCAGTGACCTGCTTTTGTACTTTTTAAGTCTGTAACAATCTGAAATATAACAGCCTGTCCATGACTAGATAATGTCACAGATGATATCATAAATAGAGAAGGAAATAATGTCAGATTTCTCAGGAAGTCCGATTGGTTTGTAGAGAATCAGTTTTTAGCATGTCAGCAATATTTCAAAAATTATGTTTTCTGTATATGTATATGTTCAATTCACTATTTGTCTGTAAACATAACCTAAATGGCTGGATGGGTATTCCCTAATTTACTCCAGGATTGATTGGTGTGGCCCTTCTAGATAAAGGTGCAGCCTGAATGAGGGTACTGGCAAGGAGTAAATGATTATAAGACTCAGTGTCCTTGGAATATGAGTGAATCACTGGAATCTATGAAATCACTTCCTACTTGATCTAGTAATTACAAATGATCCCTCAGTTATTAATAACATTGCCATCCTGCCTTTTTCAGTCATTCATCACTGCCCTGCCACAGAAATGTCCTCTACAACTAGGGACCAACCTTTATGCATTTACAAATGATATACTGTTAAAGAGTGATAAAGGCTTCCTAGCTGGAACGGATTGGAGTAGGAAGGGCAAAAGCTAGTAGCTGAAGGAAAATAGTAGATGAGATACCTCTAAATGTTGGTATAACTCTTAATGAGTTAAGAGGAGAAAGACTGCTAGGTTTTGAGAAAGGGGAGCTGCTTATTGTGGTTGGTACACTTTTAAGAAGTTAAGAAGACAGGAAGACTGATTGATTTTCCAGTCTTTTGTGGATGCAGTTCAGAGCCTGAGTCTTAAACTGACTGCATTCACTGGACAAGAATTGAGGTGTGTGGTAACAAACCAGTCCCATATTTTAAGCATTCTTCTTGTGGGGGTTCTTTGTCCCATGGCTTGGTTTGGTGATTAGTAGAGTGTCTCCACCAAACTAATCTGGGCTTGCTTTTCCTGAGCCTCTTGCATCACACTTGATGAATGGGTAGTCATTTGTGTACTGTAATCACTTTCATTGAGTGGTGATCCAGTGACCATGCCTCATCAAACCAATTTGAAAGTATATGGATTAGAAATTTCCTCAAATTTATGCAGTCTCAAAGTATGTTATTGGAAGAGGACTTCCAAGATGGCAGCACACTGATCAGCAGCTTAACTTCAGCTCTCCCAGTGTGAAAAACAAAACCGAGAGATAACTGCCAGGAACTCTTCCACTTTTAGTAAATTCAGTTACTAGCTAGTGAGTACACTGCCTGGATGCCAGCAAAAAAAGAAACTAAGAGTCTGAAAGAAAATTGTTATAGTGAATCCTAGTACCCCCAGATGTGCAGTAGCAAATCCTGCCCAAACCCCACCCATCATCCCTAATCAGTGGCATGCCTGAATACTTACTGAATATTCACATGAATCTTCTCAGTAACCTCATCAATATTCAGTACTGAAACCAGAGCATTAATGCAATCATTAATGTAGACAAACTAAAATACATACCTGAAATGCTAGGAGCAATTGAATAAAATATGAGGCAAAAATCTGGAGAGTTGAGATATATTTTCAGAAGTTAGAAAAACAATGAAACTTGCATTAGCATGCATGTTTTCCTGAAAAATAAGGCATCAGGTACTCTGATGTCCTTCATTATTTAAACACTGCAGTTTGACTCCCTGTTGAGATATCAGTACTTAAAATGCCCAGTGTTGAAAAGCCAAAAAATAAAGACCTAAAACCCAGAGAAGAGTGAATCCTGAAAGTCGCTTTTCCCCTTTAGACTTATTTTTGTAATGGTGGCAAAGCCCCTTTGCACCCCTCCCCACAACTTATATGTACCAGCGTTTTACATTACTGTTAAATACATGCAATGGAAGGCAGAAACTTTTAAAATACACTCTAAACTATTAAATAAATACAACAGAAGGTAAAAACTTTAAAACAGATTGTGTGTGTGACTGGAAGAAATGATACTTGCTGCTTTTTTTTTTTTCCACATCTGGGGAAAGGATTATAATAACACTTGTTGACAATGCACTCCTTCTACTGTTGGCTGATTTCTGTCTGTCCAATGTATTAGGTGAATGCACTTGAAAAAAGTTTCTTTGAAGAATTAGCATGAATTAAATTTTTTTTTTATTTATCATGGATATTACATGAAAATATTAACAAGGAATGGCTGCTTTCAGTATGGAAGGAACATGACCTTTTTAAGACCGAAAATGAAGAATGTTCCTCATAATTAGGTACACTTGAATACTAAACACAGAATAGTATGAACAGTATGAATTACAGTACCCTCCTATACTAGTGTGAGGCTTGTTACAATATATATTATTGTATGCATGTGTGTGTATATATATATATATATATATATATATATATATATATATATATATATTATTGTACTTCCCTTCTAAAATGCTTTTGATTAACAGCTGGAAGGGCAACTAAATAATCAGTCTATTCTGCATTTATTAGTACTCTAGTCACAATTGTTATCAAAGAAAAATAGACGACACTGTCATGTATCTCCTGTTGATTGTGAGCAAGGGCACTCATTTAAATACTTGTCAGTTAAAGCAATATATCCATGATGTCATTGGCAAATGCATGATTTACATATTACATTACATGCATTTTGTGTGTCACTCAAGCTTGCCATACCCATACCTGTGCACTCCCACCTAGGGGGCATGCAGATTCACTATAACCAAAAAAATCATCTAGAAAAGTTGAAGAGAAAACACTGACTGGGAAGAATCTTGCAGCTGCTCAGTAAAAAGAAGTTTAAGCTCTAACTTTAAAAAACATAAGTCAAATGTGCTCAGAGCTGATTGTAATAAATGGAACATTTAAGGAACGTATCAACTCAAATAACAAAAGGATGAAAAAAATGGAAGAAGCTTTTAATATTCAGATGAACTGATAAAACTGAAAAAATCAGAGGTTGAAATAAAGAAAAGGCTGGCTGAGTATAAAACTACTCAAGAAAAGATTTTATTTAAAAAAAAGGTAGAATTAGATGACGAGTATGCAGGGAAAAACCTAAGATTTCTGCTGTACCTGAGAAACTGGAAAGAACAGACTGTATTAATTTTATGATGGCACAAATAAGCAACTGGACTGCTATTTCACAGCAGGATTTGCTAATTGAAAGGGTGTATGCTCCAAACCTGGCCCAAAAAAAAAAAACTGCCAATACCTGTATTAGTAAAGATTGAATCCTTCCAGCAGAAAGAGTTGATCCTGGCAAAACTGTGGCAGAAGGACAAAGTACTTAAAGTTGGAAACAGTAGGCTGAAGAGAAGCAAATTTATTCCAGCAATCAGGGAATATCGTGAGGCAGGTGTGAGATTCATGCAGCTGTATCCAGCTGTCTTCAGAATATTTTTTTCTGGAAGATTAAAATAATTTTTGATACAGAACAGGTTAAGGAAGAAATACAAAAGTTTGCTCAACAAAACGTATGTTATTTGAAATAAGGGAATGCACAGGGCAAAGTCTCCTGCAAGAGATATGGACAGCTTGCCCACTACTTTATTTAAAGATCAAGTGCAAAGGTATTTTTCTTACTGTTACTTGTTGTGATAGCTGTGCTCTTAGGTAAATATGTAGTTTTTAATTTCTTCACCAGAAATATATTTATGAGGTTTAAGTAACTAGTGTTTGTATTTCCTGTGTATTGAACTATTCGCGGGTATTTCCTGATGCTGAGTCATGTGGCTCTGTTTTCTGATGATACAGCTGGGCCTGCTCTTTGGAACAACCTAGCAAATGAAGGAAAGCATAACCACACATTAGCAATTTTCAAAAAAACATTAAAAGAAACCCTTTTTGAACAGACTAAATCCACATGTTCTTGGGATACTGGCTAAGATATGGTGCACCAGAACTGTAAATTCTTTCAGAACTCAATTCTAATTAATGTTCACAACATGGGATGTCTGCAACTCTACCTACTCTATTATACATAATGCATATATTGTATACTATTTCTATTGTGTATAATATACCCATCCCATTTTGTCACAATTTTCATATCACCATTTACCTCTGCATCCTCTGTAAACTGACAAATTAATGTATTCTTATTACTGATAGCTGTTGTACTCTGTACCCGGGTCATGGCAGAAAAGGGTCAGTAGACCCAGCCCTCTTGCCTGGAAAACAAATTAAAACAAACAAATTAATAAAATGAATAACTACAGGGGTTAAACAGCTTGTAGTAGATAGGCATGTTTTCTGTAGTCTGAAGTAGATTGCAACTCATAAATTGACACAGACTGCAGCACATTTTATCAGTCACTTAGTGAGGTAATCAGACAATAAATCAGTAACTAAAATATTTATATTCAAATAAATAGTAAAAATTATAAATAGAATAAGATACGATTCCTAGTAAAGGGTATAATGCTTGGCACTATAATATTTGTCTACCATGTTCATTCAGGAAGAAAATTAGGGTTGTGTGAATCACTGCAATGATAGCCTACAGCAAATTTTGTTTGTGTGTGAATGAAAAATGTTCACTGAGCTGAATAAACGTCTTTGCCAGGCTGATGCTCCATCTGAATGTAGAACTAGGTATTACAGGCACTACCCGATGAAAAGCCTGGCTATTGGCAGTATCAAATTCCATATACAGGTGGAGCTACACTGGGACTATGCATAAGTAGGGTCTATATTAAATCACTGAACGCTTAAAAAAGCGAATGGTGATTTATCGACCCTATGTAAGTGAAAGCTTATAATGTCAAAGTGTCAGAACAGCGTTTTTTTTCCCAAGGGAAAAAAATCGCTGTTCCAACAAAAAAAAAAATGAATTTCAAACATTATATTAAGTGGGGGGCTTCATCCCCCACAACCCCCCTACTTAAATATACCAACTCCGAGACCGCACTACAGTGCTGAAAATGGCAAAGTACCGAAGCGGCCAAGCAAATTCTTTCCTAGGGAAAGAATTCACTTAACAACCGCTTCAATATTTTCCATTTTCTGCCTTCTTCGGTCTTCTAATATAGACCCCATAAGTATGTTTTGGTTTATTGTAAGCTGTGATGTCCAGTAACCAAGGATCCTCAATCCTTACCACTGGCAACAGTGAGGGATGTACACACTGGGAGGATCATAAGTACACACACAGTAAAGTGCAATTTCCCTTAAGAGCACAGTCAGTCTGGGGCTGGTTTTTCCCTTTTTCTCCAGATCCCCAGTTAGACTCCCCACTGGCACAGCTATAGAGTTGAGATTTCAGCTGAGTGGCCAAGCTAAGACCTGTAGCATCCTGTCTGTCCAACCAGTGCTTCATGATCCTGCTTAAGTAGCTGACACACACAATTTGAGATTTGATTTATAAACACACACACACACCTGGGAAAGGCCGGCACAGGTTTACTAGCTATGCCCCCTTCCCTTGAGAATCAGGTGCCTTACTGGCTACCTCCCTCAGGCCTTGTAATGTAGGGTCTGAGAGCTGCGCCTGTCTCAACTCTCTTTGTAACCCTTCCCAGCTTCCCTTCCACAGGAAGTCTGGTATCCTCTGACAGTGGTGCCTCACTGTCAGCTTGGGTACTACTACTCACCTCTGCCCCTGCAGTTACTCTGTCCAAGGGAACATCAATACCCACAAGCAGCTGTGGCTGACCTTCAGTCTCACTGCTCCAGGGTAGCTCCCCTCCTTGAAGTAATTACCTCACCAGTCCTGGCTGCAAGTGTGCGGTCTGTCTGTGTTTCTCCCAGGCTACCAGACCTACATGCCTTTCTGCAAGCCTGACTGCGTTTCACTGCATGTACACAAGGTACTGCATCATCAGAGTCATTCCTTATCAGGACATCTACAGGAATATCCTCGAGCACACCTACTTGCTTGCTTCCTCTTCCACCCTCCCAGTCAAGATGAACCCTAGCCAATGGTGTTTGGAATGGGGTCCCTCTCAATACTGTGACTGGAGTATACTGCCCAAGCAAGTAGTGTTCCTCTTACACCATTGCAGGCTTCACAATGGTTAGGTCAGAGGCTGTGTCTCTCTTAACAGTGGCCTGTTGCCCATTTACTAAGATAGGATATAACCTCTTATGGTAGTTTGTTACCCTTGTTGTATCAAGACACCTTACTGCTGGAATTCTGTCATTCCCACTTACTGGCTCTCCCATCTTTTGTTCCCCAACTTGCCTCCATGGACATCTGTATGCTACATGGCCCCACTGGTTGCATTTAAAACATTTAACCAATGGTCCTGGATGTGTACCTGGAGTAGTAACTTCCCCTGCTACTGCTGGACTCTGTTGGGGCATTCTAGGCTGCCCACCATGGGTTACCTTTGACCCATGAGCAGCACTGAATATCCCTTTCCTGTGCAGTGATACCCTGCTTGCTAGGTATAGGTCTCCCTTCTTCCCCAACTGATCTGCAGTATTGCATTGCCTATCTGCTAACCAGATTCTTATGTCATCAGCCAAAGTGCTAAGGGCTTGTTCCCTCACCAAAAGGTTTGCCAGCCCTTCAAAAGTGGTGACCTGACATCCACTCACCCACCTATGAAAATAAGTGCTTAGTTCAGCAATATATTCACACACATTTCATCTGCCTTGTGTCTATGTTCACAAAACTTTTTCCTATAAGCTTCAGGTATTAACTTAAAACATTCTAACAAACAATTTTTGACTGTATTATAATTTAAGCAGTCAGTATCAGACAATTTAGAAATAGCAGTTACAGCTTTACCATGGAGAAAGGGGATCAGGAACTGTACACAGAGCCCTTGGTTAGCATTATACTGTTTACATACCCTTTCAAACATATGAATGAAACTATCAAAATTATCACCCTCTGTAAACTGTGGAAGAAATTTACCGACCTTTGTTGCTTCTGGGGTTCAGTTACTCCCTTCTTCATTACCTCCATGACCCTGGCAAAGAGTCAGCATCTCCCTCTCATGTTGCCTCTGCCTCTCAATCTCCTCAGCTTCCAGATGTCACAGTTTCTCATTTTCCTCAGCCTCCAGACATCTCAGCTTCTCATTCTCTTTGGCCTCCAGGCATTTCAGTCTCCCTGCTGATTGTATTTCCAAACGTTTGGCCTCCAGTTCAAGTCTCTTTAACTCCATATGGATTTTTAAGTCCTCTGTGGAAAGGTTGAACTGTCCATTTTCTGAGAGTTGTACATTCCCAAGGCCAGTCTGACTGTCCTCCTGGTTGCAATTCTGTGATGCAGCTGTGACTAAAGCTGCAAACATTTCTGCTTTAGTCAGGATGGCATGCACCAGTCCTTTAGCCTGGCACAGTTCAGCCAACTGGCTCCTTGTCAGCTTGCCATACTCCTCTGCTGATATGCTTGCCTGCTCTCCCTGAGTAACTAAACTAACAAAAAAATAAAATAATTGTGATATGAAACTCTGAATGTTCACTGTGTGGCTGATTGAGAGTACAAACACCTTCAGTGACCACTGTTTACAGGCTACAGGAATTCAATATCCACACCACTGTAAGCCAATTAATATGTGGTGTGGGTATCCCACCACTGCCAACTAATTAATATGTGACACCCCTATATTGACCCAGTAATCAAGGAACCTCAATTCTCACCATTGGCAACAGTGGGGAGACGTACACACTGGGAGGATGACAGGTACACACACACACACACACACACACACACACACACACACACACACACACACACACACACACACACACACACACTAAAGTGCAATTTCCCTTAAGAGCACACAGAGATCACAGTTAGTTTGGGGCTGTTTTTTGCCTCTTTCTCCAGATCCCCAATAAGACTCCCCACTGTCACACTGTAGAGTTGAGATCTCAGCTGAGTGGCCAAGCTAAGACCTGCAGAACCCTCTCTGTCCAACCAGTGCTTTGTGTCCCTGCCCAAATAGCTGATACACACACACACACACACACACACACACACACACACACACACACACACACACACACACACACACTTTGAGATTTGATATATAGACACACACACACCTGGGAAAGGCTGGCACAGGTTTACTAGCTATGCCCCCTTCTGCCCAGACTATAAGGTAGTTTTCACTGCCACCAGCCAACTCTTTATAAGCTACTTTAAGGCCCTTAGCAAAGGGTGTCCAGTCTTACTGTGCAATGTTGCTATTAATCCAAATGGTAGTTTGACCAAGAGACAAGGCTATTTGGACTGGCTCATGGTGTCACCAAATAGATATGCAAGCACTCTTAAGAGCTTAAATATGTCTCACAAATATCAGCCACAAAGATAGGTTTAAATATATTTAATAATAAATGATAAAAGAACAAGACAATACTCAGTAAACAATCAGTTACACCAAAGTTCAAAATCACAGGAAATATTTAAAAACAACATTGCAGGACAGTCTCAAATAAATAAAGAAAACATCTAAGCTATACTTTACTATATTCCTATCTGAATCTAAAAGAGTTACTATGCCCTAAAAACTTACTTACAGAACAACAAGCAGGCAGAAGTGGTGAGTGGATGTTCTGGTCAGGTCAAAGACAAATTACAAAATGCCCCCCCCCTCTCAGAGAATTCTTAAATTAGTATCTCAAATATTGCTGCTGGGATACTTGCAGGATGGCATCACTTTTGTCATCTGACTATCCCAGGTGAAAACCCCCATTGCTAGAAACTGCCAGCATTTTTAGCATCTCCTTGTGAAAAATACATATCTCTCAGATTTTGGCAACTGCTGGAAGACATAAAACAATAAAACACTTGCAAAACAATGCAGAAGGCACCCTAGTTCTAGACATCCTGTCTCCTTGCTGCATTGAAACTAACTTTTATAGCACAATCATAAAACAATTTAATTTCAACTATTTTCTTGAAGTTTTGCAAGTTAACCCTTAGTGTTCTAGTTTCCACTGTTAAAACATATACATTTACACAGGTACAATAGTTTATATACATTTCTGTTCTAATACAGCAGGATGCACTGTGGTCCTACATCTAGGCTCAGTACTGTACAAACTCCGTTCAACACACACTTCTGTACCAGCAGTTTAATATACACATAACATACAGTTCTAATACATTTGTAAGACAAGCATATGAATCATGTTGATATTCAAAAATGGCATATGATTATTTACAAAATTCCAGACAGCTGTGCTGGCAGTATCTCCCTCTGTCACAATTCTGTGTAAATCATATTAATATTCACAAATGACATATAATTATTTACAAAATTCCAGATAGCTAGGCTGACAATATTTCCTTTTGTGACATAAACCATCACTCAAACTCCTGTGGGGATGGCTTGTGGTGTCCTGTTTGCAAAAATAGATTTAATTGCCTGGTGGACTAGAGGTCCTGCAAGCCCATCCCTTGTCTGGGATAGGAAGAATGCAGGTATGATGACCATTCTACCCTTCAGATGGACATAGTCATGTAGTGCCAGGTCTGCAGTTCCAAAGAGCAAGACTCAGTCTATAGTAAGTCTGGGCTATGTTTAGAACAGGTAATGAAATCCAATAACATAGAATGCTGTACCTGTAACTGGCTATATGAGACTCCTTTCAAATTAGTACCTGGAGGCACTGAACTACATACTATTTTCCTCCATTTCCACATCATCAGAAGGTGACACCAGATGAGACAGAATCAGGAAGTAATTGGACAACATGCACTACATACAAATGCAAGGTTTTAAATTAATAGGTATGAGTTCACTGATGGAACTAAAGTAAACACTACATATTTATCATCAGAAAGCCCACTTAACATTATAAGTGCATAATTCTTTTTTAAATTACTTCAGCAAGTTTGTTTGAGAGCTACAAAATGTAGTGCTGTGTTCATTAATGGGTCAGATTAGGAGGTATCAAGTGGTACATTGCTCATCGTGGAGTGATTAGCCATATGTATTGGAACTAGACGGGCTACAGATTATTCTTCTATGAATTTGTAAATATACAGTAGTCAAAGTTTAAATTGTGTACCATTGTCCCTAAATATTTAATGATTGCATACTCTTATAATTTTACTATTTGTTTTTAGAAATAGTTCATGTCCTTCTGTAAGATTAATTATGCTACATTTGCTGACATTAAGAAGAATTAATTGGTAGTACATCAGGGGTGTATTTTTGTAGATAAAGATGCTGGAGAACTTTTGTGTCTTTTATTGAAGTAATTATGTTGCCAACTTTAGGGTCACCAGCATAGTTAGATGTCCAGCACCATTTTCCTAGTTGTATATTTGAGAAGAAGAAACCAGTGGGACACCAGTGGTAGCCCCTACTAGGATTGACTGACTTATGCCCTGTTGCTTTGCCAGTGTTTTACCCATTGGCTTGACATTTAATTATTTTAAAATGTTAATTCTTTTCTTATATGGAATAATGCTGAATGCCTTAGCAAAGTCTAGACAAGTAACATACACTGTCAATCCTTGTGTTACCTCTTCAGGAATTGTCCAAAAAATTTAGAAGTCAAGCTCTCCCTTTAACAAACCCATACTGATTCATATCTAACAGAATTAGGTCCCCTGTGTCATTGTTACTCTCTCCAGGATTTTAGTTAGATTACTGGTCAGGTTGATGGGCTTAAAGTTGTTAGTCAGATGTACCTACTTTTGAACTGGTATCACAACAGATTATCATCACAGGTCAGGGACATGTCCACATGTGCACATCTTGTTTAATAAGCTTGAAAGAGTAACCGAACCCCAGAAGCAACAAAGGTTGGTAAGTTAGATTTTCCTGGATTTTATATAGGAAAAAAAAAACATGTATTTTATCTGGCATCGTGGAACTTGAGTTTTATTTTATTTTTTTACTTACAGAAGCAGTTATCATATCTGTACTTGTATATGAACTGTTATCTCTCCATGAATCTAGCAATCTGACATGTCTGTTTATTGTGACTTTTGCACAAAATTTTCTTCAAGCACTTTTCCGATGTTTTGGGGCTGTATGATCACTTCACTTTTAAATTCATCTATTTTTGGTTCCCTTCCTATGTATTGCACTCATGACAACCCAGTCTGCATTAGACCATTTGTTGCTCCTCAGATTCATCACATATTGGAGAAGTTCCATCTGAGTTCTGCTTTGAACCTGTGGGTTCTTCCACTTGAGGGTGAGAAAGACTTAATGATCTTTTTCGTTTAAGACTAATGCCAGTCCTCCTGTGTACATTCTAAAGTCTAGGGGTAGTGGCCAAATCCTTCCTTAACTCTCCAGGTGGGTCCTTCCTCTCCAGGTGGAGAACAACCTTTTGTTCTTTGACCTGAGCTTGGATAATGCAAGTATAACCTTCTATGTCAGCCCTCTCATGCTCCCCCCACCCTACACAGCTTGCCTTTCAACCAGGAAGACACACGCCAGCCCCTCCACAGGCACATGCCTGAGTCCGTGGCCATAGTTAAGCATCAGTGCAGACAGAAGCCCACATTAGAAATGTCATAGAGTCCTGATCAAGTCCTTGTGGAGCTCAGACTCAAGAATGGAAGAATACTTCTCTAGTGCTGGATCTATTAAGGACTGGAAATTAGACAGCTGAGGCCAAATAATTGAAGGCTGTGAGCCGAGTGTGGAGGTGGAGTAAACTCTTAGACCATCCTTGTGCAGGGCTTTAGACTCCTTGTATGATGACAATTTAACAAAATGCAGATGTGTCTGGACACTATACATAAAAGTGGATGTAGGAGTTAACCTGAGGATTAGAGTAGGGCTTAAGCCATTTAAATCTATTGGGTGTAATGGGGCCCTTCACCCACAGTGAACTTCACACAAGGGTTATTGTATTTATTTTTATTTATTTTCCATTTGTTTATTGGGTTAGTATGACTAGACACAAGGTGACTGTTTTCAGTGGAGGCCCGGGGAGAAAAGCTCCAATTACATAGTAAAAAATTATAAAAAATAATAAAAATAATAAAAAAAATTATATAAACATAGCCATTTTGTACAAAGAGCATAGAACATATAAAAGGAGTAAAAATCAGAGTTTTACAAATGATCCAGCACACAGTGGTTAGAATACTGAGAAACAATTAAACAAGATGTTATGCAACAAATATAGAATTGCTTGAACATAAATTCAAAAAGAAGTTTCCAAAGACAAACAGGGTCATAAACTAGAAATCATAACTATAAAGGTGGCCTAAACACCTGGTTCACAGTACTATGCACTAAGTGAAACTACACAGTACACCAGTGATCTAGGGATGTTGAAAGTCAGGAACAGGTGACATGAACATAGGAAAGGTGGAACAGTGTGTTTGCCCAAGGCAATAAGTCATAAGGATGCCAATCAGGCACATTTCTATATAAATTTATGACCCATATTTTAGTATTTAACATCTCTTGTTTTTGACTTTCACCTGTTATGTATTCCCTACCTCTTAATATACTTAAAAAATCCTCAGCACATATTCTGTGTAAAGTACATGCCTTGCTAATGCAGCTTTCTGCCTTCTTACTGGGACAGCCATATGGATAATGCACTCTCCCATCTTGCTAGATTTTACAGCATGTTTTGAGTTCTGGTGTAGTTAATGCAAGAGAGCTTTTGGTAGCTTGCCAGTAAGTTAGCACAACAGATGTTGGGTGTGTGGTTCAGAGGTATGGAGCCGTGACAGAGACCCTGGTGACTAGGGTTCATTTAGTGGTACTGGCACTCAAGGAGACAGTCTGAGAAAGAGAGCAATGAAGGGGTGTGGCCTGCTAATCTCTCCCAGGGGAAGAGGAGGGTTGTGGGTACTCCAGGAACACATGGGGAAGAGTAATTTCCTGGGGGAAAAGTGGGAAAACCACTTCCTGTGGTTCAGTGTTGGGGCAGGGCTGCTTGCTGGCAATGTCTCTTGCAGAAGTGGAGGACAACTGTTGCAGTCAGTCCATTGCATGTTTCCTTTCCTCTCTTTAGCAGAGTGCATGTATGGAAAGAGGGCCATTAAGAAAACTCAAACTATCCCTAATGTCTCATCAGCAGACAGCAGATGCAAAAAGTTTGTCAACAGCACATGTGGTAACCGTTTCAAAAATATTCATTTTTATTTCATAAAACTACAAGATTTTTTTTTGGTTTATTTAGCTTCACTGTTTTAGTCCTTCAGCAGAATTGCATGTTACATTTTGGTGTTAGATGGCTAAAACAGCTGCTTAGTAAACAAGAACCAACCATGGACTGGAAATGTCTGCTTCAATGAAATTTAATAACTGAACAATGGTTCTGAGGAATGCTGTAAGCAACTTTATATTTCTATATGTATTTTTTATTTTTAAGCATTGATTCCTAGGAAAGTATAGTTTGCTTCCCTGTTTCTACGAATTTCAATGCAGCATTTCATAACATCTTTGGAGAATCAGCATCAATATGTCTTCTCAGAAAAGACAGGAGGTTTTCCATTGTGTCATTGCACAATAATACTATTTTACTAGCAAAAGGTTTTCCATATTTTTTATTTCAATTTTTATTTTATTTATGTTTGTTTTCTGGGGTAGTGCACTGATCTCTTTGGATCATTTGTAGAGATAGCCTGGGTGAGTACAATCAAATAAAATAACAGAAGTGCAGTTTTACAATAAAAATAAATTGCAGATAGACAATTATTTAAATTATATACAAATCACTTACGCTAAAAGAAATACAGTTAGTTATAGACATTAAAAATAATGAAATACTCAAAGGACCCAATTCCCAAAGACTTGCTTTCAGTGTAAGTGACTTATTCTGGTGTTAAGGGTTATCTAATAAATAGGATAATCCTGGGTGCAAGCTTCCAGAAGATGTAAAGAGTAAATGACTTAGGCTGAGAGAAAGATTTTTGGAGTCTGGCCTAAAGTAAGTACAAATTACATAAGCTTGGAGAGTTACAGTGTTGATAAAAGAGAAAGAGTGCCTATAAACTTTCAGATGTTATAATGCAAATGTATATGAGTACGTGAGAAACCTCTAAAGAGGGAGGAAGCATAAAGAGGACAAGATTGTGGAGGAAAAGTAATACAGTGTTAAATGTTGTTCTCCACAGGTATTTTAAAAATGCTGTCTCTTGCTTTATGTCATAGCTCTACAGAATAGTACTATATTAACAGAATGTATTCCATCATAGAAAATACAAAGCAGCTAGATGGCTTACTGGTAACAGCATCATTTTGGAGCTCTATAAAAATGTACTAGAAAATAGGGTAAAAATGAATTTCATCAATTAGGAACAGGAAAAATTCATAGATGAACTTCTAAACTATAACCTTACCAAATTTCAAGAAATTCCTGAAAGTTTTTCCTGTCAAAATAAATTGGAGATCTTCACTACTACATGATAATGGCCAGCTCAAAGAACTCTCACACAGAATCTACTCTGAAAAAAGAAATTCAACTGATGGCTTCTACATTACAGGAATTGTCCTTGAAAATGGATAGATTCACAGACAACCTGGAAAATTTAAAAGAAGAACTGTCAAAAACAAACAGATATCTTTAAAGAAATATTACAACATCAAAATAAAATCACTGATATGGAAACTGCTCTGACTGACATTGATGGAAGACTTAAAGAAGGGGAAAGTCCGTCAGAATCCCTGTTACATCAAAATATCTGGCTTACCAACAAACTAGATGACCTGGAGAATAGGGAGAGAAGAATCAACATAAGAATTTTTGGCCTTCCTGAAAAAACTGAGGGAGAAGACATCATAACATTTCTAAACTCATGGCTCCCTGAAATTTTAGACTTAAAAGAGGGTCTTTCATATGGAATAGAAAGAGCTCATAGAGCCATTGGGAAACCACAACCTTCCTCATCCAAAACTCCACCAAGATCCATTGTGCTAGAATTTATATCATTTCAAGATAAAGAACTAATACTAAAATCAGCTTGGAGGAAGAGTCCACTATCATACAAACAAAGTCAGTTAAGATTTGATAATGACTACTCAGCAAGAGTACTAGAGCTGAGAAAAAAAAACATGGCCTTTAGTCAAACTTCTTAAACAAAATAATATAGAAGTACAACTAGTTTATCCAACTAAAATCAGAATCTTTCATTCAAATGACTGGAGAAACTTCAATAACCTAGAGGAGGCATCTTCATTTATCAAAAATAATAATATCATCTGAATTCCGGAAGAAATGGACTGGTCTAACACAACTAAACTGAAAAGATCCTCAGACAAAAATCTCCTGGATTGATGTGAAGAAACAAAACACTGAACTTAAAACTACAGTCTCTCTCAAAGATCCAACTAAGATATAAATCTCTGGTGCTACTTCAGAATAATAAGTATGTATACTATCTTTTATTTATTATAACTTAGTTATAATACCTTCTTTCACTAGTTGATTCATAGACAGATTTAATATTGGCAAAGGTCTTAACAACAAATTGTAATGAAGTGGCTGCTTGGCAATACATTAGAGATAGGACCTCTTAAAGATGAACAGTCTGCCTGTCATAAAACAAAGTATTGAGTAACACGGAGAGGGTGTATAGTCCTGTATGAATCAATCTGATTGAATGTCATTTGTGGGATATATGGGTTTGTTTAATTGTTTTTGGTATTTATAATGCATATTAAATGCATATTATGTAGTTTGAATGATTTGCTTAATGGCTGTTATTATAAAAAAAAAAAAAAAAAAAAGACGTTATGGGATACTTTATATGAGCGACTTTAACAGCTTTGTTTTACTAATGAACAAAAAGCTTGTAGCGGTTTTGTAAAACAAATTTTTCCATGTCTGGAAAGTTGCACTAGGCCTAATAATTTAAACATGATAGTATCTCTCTTTGTCATCCCTGAATGCTCTCAAGCTTATTCAACCATAGTTTCATCTACAAGCTAATATATTTAAAAAAAAAGAAAGTAACTCTATGCAGCATTTGTATGGCTTATGCTGCATTGTCAATTATTAGGCTGATCTGGAGCCGGTTATTTTATTTAGAATTCTTTATCATTTAGATAGCTTACTTGGTTTTGTGTTGGATAATCGCTTTGAGTGTCTCCTTTGTGCAGAATGTAGAAATGAATGCTTATTTGAATCCGGATAACTAAGAATCCGTTTAAGCAATAATAAAACGTTATCTCCTGTATATGTTTTGCAGAAGTCAGATGCACATGCGATGGAATGTAGAATGGTGTCCCAATGTAAATACGAACTGCTCACTATCTTCCCGGAACTCCCACTATGGAAGGGAAATTAGAATAAATTCCCTCTTTGCATCACTTGTACTGTTTCTGTATAGGATTAGTAGTGGCTGTTTGGCAGATATCCTTGCTTGATTAACTACACTTCAACATTTAGATTATAATCAGTAAAAAGTGATTGTTTGTTTTTTAAGAGTGTCAGGCATAGATTTAGGAAGGCTTTGCTGAGCCCGGAATTAACCGTGTTTACGATGTATACATCTGTTGTTATTGTACATGGATTTTATGTAATTAATTCAAGTCAAAGCCTAATCTTAACATTTTGTCTCTCGTAAGCCCTTCCCGGCAAACATACACATAGCAATTTCACTGTCTTTTAAACATCATTTCACATGCCTCACAGAGGACTGAAAACTGTCTGATTACAAATGGTCAGCATGACTACTTCTTTGTAAACTGTAAGCACAGGCAGTTACTTCATGTTAGGTAGTTAATAGACATATCACCATGTCATGACTAATTAACAGAAGAAAGAAATGTCATGTTATTTGCAAGTATTTCCTTATTACTGATTTTCTGTCTGTGTGACTTACCGGGGCAGCGCTTTGAGGCAGTCACTCCGTTGTGGTGTGGTACCTTAGCACATCTGTCGGCCAGATGTGTGTGTAAAAGTTAGACTAATTTCTTGGTTAAACATTTAATTATCAACACAAGCATTTTTTGCCGATGTGCTCGGCAGGCATGTTGATGGGCTGCATTGCACCTGGGTGATCGCATAATAGTATTGCCCCGATGACAGAAAAGTACCAATAATTCTTTATAAGAAATTAAAATTAAGGAATTGTCCTGCATATTTGGGAACAGGGTATTAGGGGTGGAGTTACCATTTAAATAAATATACTAGTAATAATATTTACTGACAGAAAGCACTTTGTAGGTCAAAGAAAATGCCAAAGAATAGTTGTGACACTCTTTTAATAATATACAGTTATGGAAAGTGAATTAAATAGTATTATAATGCATTTTACCTTCACTATGCATATTAGTACTTTCTAATATGGAAATAATTTCTATAATAATAGATATCTCTTTCTAAGCATTTTAAATAATACATTAGTTGAATTTCTGTGAATCATACCTTCTGAAATATTATGAGAATGATTTGCTTCACTCACTAAAAATAATATATTGATTAGAAGTGGTAATATAGAGGTTCTTATACAGAAAACAGGAAACAGACTACGATTTACATACTTGATATGTACCTTGTTTAACAGTGGCACTAAGAGGGGGTTAATTGTTCTAAGATGATAGATAACTACCTCTGGATAATTTGCTGTTATATGGAAGCCCTAATAGCAACTTTGGACATAGAAAAAGCATTTGACTACCTCAGCTGGGAATTTCTTTTTAAGGCCTTAGAATTATTCAATTTTCCATTTAAATTTATTTCATTAATAAGAAACATTTCTAAAAATAATCTAGCGTATGTCAAACTTGGACCTTTCACTTCTGACTCTATTGAAATTTCCAGAGGAACAAAACAAGGATGCCCAATGTTTCCCATTCTATTTTCTCTGGCAATAGAATTATTAGCTTCATCTATTCGCAACAATCCCAAAATATCTGGAATTGATCTACATAGTCAATTTAACTCAAAAATGATGCTATTCGCTGATGATATATTACTCACACTCAATGTTTCAGAGGAATCCTTAGATGAACTAGATAATCAAATTGATAAATTCTATTTGATCTCTGGACTTTCTTTCAACAATCAAAGTCAAATTATTTATATTTAAATAAAAAGTGGATCCTTCTTAAACATGAATCATATAACAGGAGAACAAGTTTCCACAATAACATACTTAGGAATAATTCTAAGCGATAATATGGAATCTACTTTAACCTTAAACTATAATAATATAATAAATAATATAAAAAAATTAATCACAAAATGGAATAAAATATTTTTGAAATTCGCAGACAGGACTTCAGATTATAAAAATGATACTACTTCCAAAAATAAACTACATCGCACAAGCCATTCCAGTGATTCCAGATAGAAAATATTTAAAAGACATAAATAAGATCCTTTTGAATTTTCTTTGGTAGCCAAAAAAAAAATAGGATTGCTTACACTCATCACATAAGACCCTGGAAAAGAGGTGGTATTAACTTTCCAGATATTGAGACATATATAAAGGCTTCTATTTTTAAAATTGTCATTAATTGGTTTGATAATAATTATTCATCAGTTTGGAAAACAATGCACACTATAATTCTGTTAAATGAAAATAAATTAACTAAACATCTTATCACAACAGAGCATGATAATATATTTTGGCAAGGCTTAATGATTAATATTCAATATAATTGTAAACAATTATATTCAGAAATAGCTTCTTTCCTCAGGCTATCAGACTACTAAAATTGAGTAGCAATGCAAGCCAACAGGTCACCTAGTCAGTGGCCACACAGTCTGAAGGAAATCTCATTTCATAAAGTGCAATCAACCCACTGTTAGGTTCTTCTCACATGTGCAATAGCTCATTGTAAGTTTCTTATTTTTGTGCAATAACTCATAGGACAAGTTACATTCCGTGAAATTGAAAATGTTCTAGTCTTTTTTGATCAAGTCTCAACTGTGAATATATCTAACTGTGCAATACTTAGTGCTGCTAATGGAGATACAAAAAATATGATTATGTCCTAGTGTCATGTCAAATGTCACACATATTTTTCTCTTTATATTACTGTCCGGACATGGAGCTCGAAGCAATGAAATTTTGTTTAGCCTGCACTGAGGTGTGGGTCTAAATGACAATAAAGTTTACAATGACTTTGAGAATGAACTAACCCCTCCCCTCTCCCACAGTACACTAGCAGACTATTACTTCTCCTTCCACTAGCCACATTACTCCTACTCCCCTACTCATACATCACCTAAGCAACACGCTCACACATACCTACCAGCAAAATAAACCTACTACTAATCCCCCAATCACCAGGTTCAGTACTCTAGCACTCAAAGCTCTTACCAATCATGCCTTTCTCTACTACCCTTTTTCTTGTACTACCTCCATTACTCCTCCTTCAGACTCTCACCTCACTTAATATCCAGTTACCTCCTATTCTCAAAGTTCCTACAATACCTCATACTAGGGATACGTCATCTACTTATCATTCATCTGCTATTTTCGCTTCTATCTTTTCTACTGAACCCCCCCCCCCACCTATACCACATTCCCTAAAAATAAAACAAAATATTTTATCTTTAACTTTTACAAATATAACTGCCACTACTACCCTAATGTTCTTCTACTTGCAGGAGATATTCATCCCAATCCAGGTCCCACTCAACACAACTCCACTGATAACTATACTCCCGCTAACCTATACACCTCTGCCCCCCCAAAAACAAACAAATCTCCTTTTACTCAATAAACACTAGAAGTATATTAAACAAGGTTAGTGAACTTCATGCTTGGATCTCAAGCCACACTTCTGATGTCATCACCCTAACAGAAACTTGGCTAAAACCCTAACATCATGATAAAGACTTTCTCCCTCCTGGCTATAGTACACTGTCCCTTGACTGCCAAAAGAAAAACGGTGGTGGAGTTGCCATTGTTTACTCTAACCACCTTACTCCGACAACTTCTAATAAACTATCCCATCCATTTCCCCTGCTGAAATACTGACAGCCAACCTTGTACTTAACACCCATACCACCATCACAATAGTAGCAATCTACATTCCCCCAGGGGATAACTTACCCCTGCTGGAAAACATTCTCTCATACTTCACTCAACATATTCCTAATGAAACAATTGTTCTTGGTGATGTCAATATTAATTGGTTAACTCTCTGTACCTCAAATTCTTCCTTACACATCACCTTGTACGGCTTTACTCAACTTATTACTGATGCCACCAATACCAACAACTCTCATACACACAGCACCTTATCGACTGGATTCTAGTCTCTCATCCCTCTAAATATCACAATCCTGAAACCCTTCCCAGCACACTAAGTGATCACTCCCCAATAAAAGTAATTAGATATATCCCTCACTTTACTAAACAGCATAGATTTATCACATGCCGCAAGCTTACTAACTTCCACTCTGACATCTTTAAATTTCTTGTCTCTAAAGTTAACTGGAATTTCCTTACCCAACTCCCCCTTGACGATGCTGTCCTGTTTTTCAACTCCACCTTTCTCAGTATTCTTGACTCACTTCCCCACTTCACACAGTCCATATTAAATCTAATATATCTCCATGGCTATCAAATTCCACCTGCATCCTAATGAAAAATAGAGACAGAGCATGGAAAACATGGACCAAAACAAAGCTCCCTGCAGACCTGCTAAAATAGTTAGAAATCAGATCAAAAAGCGTATTAATAAACATAAAAGAGACTTCTACTATAATTCACCCTCAGCCTTGAAATCTAACACCCCCAAAATTTTGGAACTCCTTAAACCACATACTACATCCTGGTGGTCCCTGTTCCCTTGTCCTGATAACACTCCTAAAGATACTGCCTCCACCTTCAACACATAGTTAATTGACTCTGTATCCAAACTATTTAACCCCAGTACCAATTCATCTACCTTTAATAATATTTCAAACCACTCTCTATCAAATCCCACTATACTCTCATCAAATTCTTTTTCCCTCAAACCTGTACCCACTAGCTACATCAAATCCCTACTTTCTAAACTCAAGCCTTGCTCAGCTTCTACCGACAACATTCCTTCCCTTTTCCTTCAGTTAGCTGTTGACTCTCTTGCTCTCCCTGTATCTATCTTAATCAACCGCTCCATTTCAGAGTCCAAAGTCTCCTCCATATGGAAACAATTCTTCACTCTACCAATACATAAAGGAGGTAACTCCTCAGACATCACTAATTTTAGACCAATTGCCATCCTCTCTCCTCTCTCTAAAGTTCTAGAAAAATACATACATAAACAAGTTATGCACTACCTACTCTCTGAAAATCTGCTTACACCTACTCAACATGGCTTTAGACCAAAGCATAGCACTACTACTGCCCTACTATCATTCCTTAATACTATAGCCCTTGCCAGAGATAACAACAAACTTGTCTCCTGCCTATTCTTAGATCTCTCTAAAGCTGACACCTTCTCTCACCCTCTCCTTCTGCACAAACTAACCAACCTTAACTTCTCCCCTGCTACCATTGTATGGTTTTCCAGCTACCTCACTGACAGATCTCAAGCAATGAAATGGCAATCTGCACTCTCCCCTCCTCTCCCAGTTAAAATGGGTGCCCCTCAGGGTTCCATCCTTGCTCCAGTACTTTTCACCCCCTAAAGGGCCCATCTCTATACCAGAAGAATGCAAAGTTCCTGTAAACAAGGCTGCATAAGTTAAAACCACACTCTCCAAAGCCAAGAACACAGCATCCATGGGACCTGACAACATGCCAGGCTGCATTCTACATGAACTACAGAATGAACTGGCATCCCACCTAAGCACCATGTTCAATCATAGCCTCACCTCAGGCTTTGTGCCCACTGAATGGTGCACAGTGACGGTTATCCCACTCCACAGAGGGGGAGCCACCACTGACACTGGGAACTACCACCCCATTAACCTAACAAACCTGGTCTGCAAGGCCATGGAATGTATCATCATGGAACTTATAAACAAAGACATTGGTAATCTCCAAACTCTGGACCCCACCCAGTTCGGGTTTGTAAAAGGGAGATCATGTCTCCTAAACCTGATTGACTTCTTTGAAGCAGTCACCAAAGCCGTAGATGAGAGTAAGGTGGTTCACACAGCCTATCTAGATCTCACCAAGGCTTTCAACACCATCCCCCACTCTGGAATTATAGATAAACTCAGTAAACTAGGTTTTAATCCCTATGTCACAAGATGGGTTGCCAACTGGCTCACTGACAGAACCCACACTGTGAAAGTAGCAGACTCCAAATCCAACTTCAGACCAGTGACAAGTGGAGTACTACAGGGTTCAGTCCTGGGTCCTCTCCTGTTTGGTATCTACTTTTCTAAAGTACAGGCTAACACAGAAGGTCTTTGGCTAATGAAGTTCACAGATGACTGCAAACTAGGAGCCATAATTGAAACCCCTAACGATGTGGACATCCTACAAAAGAGACTAACTGAGACAGATAATATTAGTAATGCTGACTGTTCTGTATACTCTCTGAATGGAAACAGATAATACTTGTAATGCTGACTGTTCTGTATACTCTTTAAATAGAAATAAATAATACTAGTAATGCTGACTGTTCTGTGTACACTGCAAACAGAAATAGATGACTCTAGTAATACTGATTGTTCTGTATACTCTGTTAATGGAAACAGATGATTCTAGTAATGTTGACTGTTCTGAATATTCTGCAAATGGAAACAGATGACACTAGTATTGCTGTCTGTTCTGAATACCCTGTGAATGGAAACAGGCAACACTAGTAAGACTGACTGTTCTGTGTACTCTGTGAATGGAAGAGATGACACTATTAATGATGAATGTTCTGAATACTCTGTGAATGGAAACAGATGACACAAGTAATGCTGACCATTCCTTATACTATACTAATGGAAACAGATGATATTAATAATGCTGACTGTTCTGAATACTCTGTGAATGGAAAAAGATGATACTGGTAATGCTGACCGTTCTATATACTCTGTGAATGGAAACGGATGACGCAAGTAATGCTGGCCATTCTGTATACTATACTAATGGAAACAGATGATATTAGTAATGCTGACTGTTCTGGATACTCTGTGAATGGAAACAGATGACACTAGTAATGCTGACTTTTCTGAATACTCTGTGAATGTAAACAGATGACACAAGTAATGCTGATCGTTCTGGCATCTATATTATATTATCGTACAATGTAAATAGCGAACGCTATTTCATCGTACCGATAATATCGAAACAACAAAATATCGAACAAAAGGAACAGCAAATCTTTTACCAGAGAAAAAATTTGCTGCTCTGTAAAAAAAATAAACTTAAACAGAAATTTAAGTGGGGGGCATCCCCCCCACCCCGCCATGTGGGGGGCTGTGCCCCCACCCCCCCTACTTAAATATACCAACTCTGAGAGCGCACCATAGTGGAGGAAATGGCAAAGTCCCGAAGACGGCTCACCAAATTTTTTCCCTGGGAAAAATTTGATGTTCTGTAACTTCGCTATTTTGCCATTTTGCCAGTATCGGATTGACTAAATAACATTCGCTATTTAGTCCATTCTATAGCGTCATATAGATCCCCGTTCTGTATACTCTGTGAATGGAAAAAGATGATACTAGTAATGCTGACTGTTCTGAATACTCTGCAAATGGAAACAGATGACACTAGTAATGCTGACTGTTCTGAATACTCTGTGAATGGAAACAGATAGTACTAGTAATGCTGACTGTTCTCTATACACTACGAACAGAAATAGATTGCACTAGTAATACTGATTGTTCTGTATACTCTTTGAATGGAAAAAGATGATACTAGTAATGGAAACAGATGACACGAGTAATGCTGACTGTTCTGAATACTCTGTGAATGGAAACAGTTGACACTAGTAATGCTGACTGTTCTGAATACTCTGTGAAGGGAAAAAGATGATACTAGTAAGGCTGACTGTTCTGAATACTGTGAATGGAAACAGATGACACAAGTAATGCTGACTGTTCTGAATACTCTGTGAATGGAAACAGATGTCACTAGTAATGCTGACTGTTCTGAATACTCTGTGAATGGAAACAGTTGACACTAGTAATGCTGACTGTTCTGAATACTCTGTGAAGGGAAAAAGATGATACTAGTAAGGCTGACTGTTCTGAATACTGTGAATGGAAACAGATGACACAAGTAATGCTGACTGTTCTGAATACTCTGTGAATGGAAACAGATGTCACTAGTAATGCTGACTGTTCTGAATACTCTGTGAAGGGAAAAAGATGATACTAGTAAGGCTGACTGTTCTGAATACTGTGAATGGAAACAGATGACACAAGTAATGCTGACTGTTCTGAATACTCTGTGAATGGAAACAGATGTCACTAGTAATGCTGACTGTTCTGAATACTCTGTGAATGGAAACAGATGACACTAGTAATGCTGGCTGTTATGAATACTTTGTGAATGGAAACAGATGACACTAGTAATGCTGACTGTTCTGCATACTCTGTGAATGGAAACAGATGACACTAGTAATGCTGACTATTCTGAATACTCTGTGAATGGAAACATTTGACACTTGTAATGCTGACTGTTCTGAATACTCTGTGAATGGAAACAAATGGCACTGGTACTACTGATTGATGGTTATCATATTGATCACTTAGCTATATGGGTTATATCCTGCCAAGGATATAATGGCCGGCCAGCTTCTAAAGCTTCAGGGTAACTTTCATGCACCTAAACTGTCAAGCAGCTTAAGAAGAACAGGCCAAAAGGCAAATCTGGATGCGAAGCCTTTTAGAGCTTTACTGCTGCTGAAAAATAAACTCATCTGAGGCTTTTGAGGATTGGTGGTTGGATTGCAATTTCCTTTGCTGGGTAGATAAGTTCCTTTTGGGGGAAAAACTTCCATTTTCTTAAATTTATTAAAGTTTTATTATTTTCCTCTTCAGGAAAGTTATTTTAAAGCTAGGAGTGTTGTGTTTTAATGGACGGTCTCAAAAGTGTAATCCAGTTTTAAAAAGAGTTAGAAAGTGGTCTTTACTATGTATTTTCTTTTTTAAAAAAGGTAACTTTTGTGGACTGGTAGTTTTACTGGTATTTGCTGCTTGTTTTCCACAGGAAAGAGGCACCATTTTTGGCTTGACCATGGAATAGACTACCATTCCCATGGTCCATTCTTCTAGCCGCAAAAAGAAAAAGTTAAGCAAACAGCCTTTGCCATCCCAGCAGGCTAGCACTTTGCTTCAGATGCAGGTGGATGACTCTGCTGTGGCCATTTGTTGTAGTTCAGACCACACATCTTTTACCCTGGATCCATCTTGTGTAGCACCTACAAATACTATAGATTAGGGGATAGCCATGTCATCTGTGGCTGTTGGAGTCCCCTTAGTGGGCAAGGTAGATCTACTCTTGTCTGTCCTAGGAGATGGGACAGGCAAGTTTTCCCTGCTGTGCCAGAATGCTGTGCTCATCCCTTGGAAATGAACTGCTGCCATTAGTAATATGGTTGGGTTGGGCCTTTTTTCCTGATAAAAAAAAAAAACAGAAAGCCAAGCATCTATCTACTCCTCAAATGTCTTTAGACAGGAGTACTTTACTGGGTCTGTCTCTTGGCTTAATTTAGGCTGTTGATCCTTCTTGTAAAGTAGTTTCTGGTAAAAGAAAGACAGATTCCTATTTTCCTGAAGAGATTCAAGATACTGAATCTGAACAGGAAACAGGGATAGATTCAGGGTGTTTTCCTCAGATTTCTGATTCAGACGAAAGCTCATTTTCTGATTCTCCCTGTGGGGGTTTCATTTTCTGTGAGACTGTTGCTAGAATGTGCTAGTGTTTTCAGTGGAAGAACACTGAGGTTTCTCAGTCCCCCAGAAAATACTATGAGTTTTGCAGAAGGATTTTCCAGATCCAACACCCATTTCTTCTGTTCTGTCAGCTTGTTAATGCCAGACACTAAATGTCATATTTGGATGCAGGATATCGTTATTCTTTTGGGGAAACTTGGCTATGCTTAGAATGGCTGCTTAGGTCATTAGCTTAGTAACGGAATGGAAACAGATTACACTAGTACTACTGACAGTTCCCTGAGCTCCATGAATAGAAACAAATAACACTAGTGATACTGAGTGTTCTCTCTAGTCAGTGAATATAATAAGATAAACTAGTAATACTAACTATTCTTTGTACTCTGAAAGGAAACAGATGACTTTAGTAATACTGACTTCTCTTCTCTTGAAGGTCACAATTCTTTGAAAATGCACTGAAAGTCACAATTACTTAAAAATGCACTGAATCTCACAATTCCTTAAAAATGTACTGAAACTCATTCGTTTGAAAATGTACTTTGAGTGCTTTGGTAGTTGGTGTACAGGATCCAGACTGTTGTCTCCTATAACTAAGGTACAGAGCTTAAGCCTGAGCAAATTAAATAACCTGCCATCCCTAACTACGGCATTTTACACACACACACACACACTCACACACACACACACACACACACACACACACACACACACACACACACACACACACACACACACACACACACCTTAATCCCTATGTGAAAGCAGTGTGAGATTAATTCAGTTGTACAATAATCCCACAGTAGCAGCCGTACTTTCACAATGTTCAAATTCTGTGCATGGATGTGGAAAAAAAGATGCTACAGCAGGTGGTGCATGCATCAGTGTACACACTGATGCAATGATTAAAGGGTGTTCATTCTCTTAAAGAGGAATGAATGGCCTTAAAGAAGGAATTTATTTTTTTAATTAGAAAATAACTGTTGTGGCAGTCCCCGGCCAGTGGGCTCCCTCCTAATCAGTGGCCTCTAGGTGACTACCTAGATCTCCTACTGGTGGATCCAGCTCTGACAACTTATTGTTTGCAGTGTGTGTACGACTCTGTTGATACTTCTTCCTGGACTATGGTCACTGGTACTGTTTTAAAAAGGTTTGCATGGCTGCATTCTCAGAACCTTCCAGATTATATTAAAAAATGTGATTTTAAATTCTCCCTTGGATAGAGATTTAGTGTTTGGCCCCTCTGCTGCATAGGTCTTCAAAAAGTGTGATGAAAAGGGCAAGCTGATCCAGTGAATCTCTAAGATTTTTCAGTTCTCCTCTTCTGAATTGTTCATTGGATTTTCTTTCTCTTATTCCATTTGTGTCAGGAAAAAAATAATCTTAAAATAATTTAGACAAACAGATGCTTAGGAAGGAATGGTAAGGGAGTTCCAAAAATGAAGTCTCTAAACTCCCAAAACCAAGAACAGTCCAATATGTAAATGACTATTCAGGAGACCTTGTAGACCCACTTCCACCCTGGCCCCTATTTCTTCTAGAAAGACTCAATTTTTCTCTTTGGCAACCTGAATGTCATTCATCAAGATTATAGATGACAGTGGGAGGAAATCCTGCCTCAGGCTGTCCCAAGGACTGATAGAACCAGTTCCTCCATCCCAAGTGGGGAAGAGTTTTTAATTAAGAACATTTCTAGTGCCAAAGAAAGAAAATGCTTGGAGATCAGTTCTGGATCTTTCTTTCCTAAACTTGTTTGTGATAGTGCCCTAATTCAAAATGTTGTCACCACAATCTCTTCTTCCTCTTTCAAGATTCCTGACAACACTAGACTTATAAGATGCTTGTTGTCACATCTCTATTCATCCAGACTTCAGACATTTCTTAAGGTTTTGTATGTCTGGATAACATCATCAGTTCCCTACCTTAATCTTTGGACTATCTATTGCATCAAGAGTGTTCATTGCAGGCTAAATGGTATCCACATTTTTCCATATATTGATGAGTTGCTTATCTTTACAGAGTATTTTTTCAAAGTGTCAGGAATCCCCTTCAAGTGAGAAATCTCTTTCACAAGCTGGAATTCCAAGAGAACAGTCAAAAGTCTTTCTTGGCTCTCTTACATAGGATTGTGTTTCTATGATGTCAACTAGACACCTCAGTTCAAAGATCTTTTCTTCCACAAGAAAAAATAGATCCTTATTTAAATCTGGTTGTAAGGTTTTCCATTCAGACTTCAGTCACTATGAAGGAATACATCAATATTTTGCTTCTCATGGCAACCATAATTCCATAATTCTCATGATACCCCTGGCAAGACCCTACATGAAAAAGATACAGAGGTATCTGAAGTCTCTTTGATCCCAGCACCAACACCCTTTATCTGTTCAAATCCCAGTGCTGGGGCTTGTCAGAAGAGAAATCTTTTGGTGGAGAAAACAGATATCCTTAAATCCAGGTCTCCCCTTCTCCTGCCCTACAGTAGTCAGACACTGCAAATGTTTTGGACTTTGCTTGAGGAGCAGTTTCAGGAGGGATAAAAGTACATATTCCTGTTATGCTTTTCTACCCTTTCCACTAATATCTAGGATATTTGTGAACTTTCAGAAGGAATCCCCCAAGAACAGTGTGGTGACTCCCTTCTGGCCTTGGCAACTGTGGTTCTGCCTTCTTTCAGAAATGGGCAGGGAGAATTACAACAAAGTATTTCACAGGCTGGATCTACTTACACAAGAACAGGGGTGTTTGATAGACTGCAAAATGAATAATTTTCAATTGACTGCCTAGATGATAAGGTCTTAATTCCTTTTAAGCACCTGTTTACTGAGGATATGCAGCAGGTAATAATGGAAGCAAGAAAGCCTGCTACTGGAAAATCATATATTAGAAAACTGAAAACATTTTCTAGTTGGTGCCAGCAATATAACCAGCACCCATTCTGGGCTAGTTGTTGTCTGGTTTTACAATATTTTTGTGAGTTACTATCCTATGGCCTTTCTTATTCCTTTACCAAGGTTCATTTACTGTCCATTTCAGCTTGTCTGCCCATAGATCCTCCTCTTTAAAGGCAGTCTGATGCCAAAATGTTCTTGAAAGGGATTTTGTATAAGAGGCTGCCAAGTAAGCTGGTGGTTCCTCCCTGGGATCTTATTTTTTGTTAGAAATGATAACACTTGCTCTATTTGGACCAGCTAATCTAGCTGACTTGAGGTTCTTAACATGGAAAGCAGTTTTTATCCGTAGGGAAAAGGTTTATTTGAGAAGTAATACTTCTTTTATGCCTAAAGTAGTACTCAAGTTTACTTTAAGCCAAACTATCCATCTCCCTGTTTTCTTTACTGAATCTAAAAATTAGAGAGAAAGGATACTCCAAACCTTGGAATCAATCAAGACAAAATGAAATGGAGAAGAAAAAACATTTCAATGCATTGGCTACATGACAGCTTACTTAATATCTAGATGGAAACAAAAATGTTGTGAGGCATGAAAAAATAAATTACTTTTTAAATACATTACTGGAATGCCAGTCAAAATCAAGTATAAAAAAACAAGCAGCACTCAACTCAAACCACTTCTCCTTGCACTGCAGTTCTAATTATAATTTATATTCAGATTTATAAAAGTATCAAGTAACATGCTGAAAGTAGCAATCTCTGTGATACCCCCACTTGTAAAAATGTTTTTTATCCAAAATAGACATGCTGCCTAACAACTATCTACCTGTTTCATGGAGAAAACATATTCAAAGTAAAAAATGAACAGCAAACAAGAAACAAGCTCAAGATAAATTGCTTAAAGGATTACTGCACAAGTTATGGACCACACATGATAGATTGGCATTCTATTTAGTTTACAAGTAAAGCTTGCAAAGATGACTGCAAGTCTCAAAAAATGTAATGAGCTTCTAAAAATACTGTAATCTTGTCCTTTATTACAAATACTGTCATATGCATTTCAATACCTAAGGCTTATACATTATCTAGTTATGTAAATATTCTCTGCATGGCAACAACAAAAAGGCTTTCAATGTTGGTAATTCTTTAACAGTATGCTTATTAAAGCTTACTTGCATCTTACAATCTCAGACAAGCTTATCTGATGGTCATTAAAGCATTACTATTAAACACAGAGCAACAGGCACTGCAACAACATGCATTTTCTGAATAATAAGAAGCATAAATCAACAGTATAAAAATATGACAGAAAACCAGAACATTCTGCAAAATCAAGGACAGATGAAAAGCCACTGTAGTACTTGTGTCTACCTTGGATAGGGGGATACTCTGCACACTTACACTGCATAACTGCTCCTTGCCTTGCTTGGACACATCCAGAGTAACTACATTGAGGAGTGGGGTACAACAAGTATGTCACAATTTGAAATGTCTCTGGCTGATGATGATGGCCCTGACACATTTGTCATACCTCTCAAACTCAGAGCAAGAAATCTGGATAAAGCCGTAAATAGAAGTGGGACAAAAGCCCAAAAATAAAAACAATTTTTAAATATTGCTGTTGTAAACTTAGAAAGATAATAGAATAGTAGGTCTTGGATTAGTATGAATTTTCTGAAGGGTATGAAATCTGAAACTCAAATGTCTGTCATTATTTTCTAACTTCAATCTTTAATGATTTGCCACTAATTTGCCAGAAAAACACAATTTTATGAAACACAGACCAAAAATGTGATGCAAAAATATAAAATAGCCACACAATACAGCTGGGAACCTGTCAAAGAAGGGACACTTTTTTTAATATTAGTACTGCTAAGCTGAGCAGCTGACAAAATAAGAGAATCTACATGCATTTCTAAAATAAAAGTAATCTATAACCATGATCATTACAATTATTTATTAATTGTAAACCCTCCACGTTTTCTTCCAAAATTGCCATGTTGCAGAGGGATTATTAGGGGGAAAGCAACATTTTGTGCCAAAATTGGGGACAGTTGAGAGGTTTGGATATACCTCATTCTATAAAGTGATTTATTTGCGCATACCTCTCAACCTCTTAATGCAGGATATCTGGACAAGGCCAAATATATTGGGGGAACTTACAAACAGTACTAAAATTGCTCTTGTATAAACTTATACAGTTGATAGAATAACTGGTCTTGCTTTAGCATGCATTTTTCTGAAGGGTATGAAGTCTGAAACTCAATGTCTGTCATTATTTAGTGATGTCATTCCTAAATGATTTGCCAGAAAACCACAAATTTTATGAGGAACAAACCAAAAATGAGAAGCAAAAATCTATTCATTTTGTGAAAATCTGGATAGTGGAGAGTTATAGTTCAGCTGGGGGTGTCTTTGAGTTTGCTGCCCTTCCCCCTCACAAAATCATGGTTGAATGGGTTCTCTACCCTGCAGCCATTCCAATGTCCCATTACTTGGCTGTTCCGCCCCATTTGCCATAAACACTGTAATGTGCATACTGCTTTTCTTCTACACTGATTTGGATTTCATTTAAAAGTTGTATTTTACATTTTACAGCACAAACACTAATAGACATGTGCTAAACAAAGCAATGCAGTATCACAGTGAAAATAGACTTAGCATTAAAACTTCTCTGCACTTAAAACTCACATTCATTGAAACAGCATTGAAACCCACATTCAAAGAAAATACATATGGCCAATGGCAGATAAAGATTAACTTTGGGCTGTTTTCAAATCATAGGTCCCTTGCACCCGAAACATACATGTGTTCTTTGATACACCTTCCTGATTGTATTAAATTATATTCCTTGTATAATACAGTACAGTTGTTAGAGGGCATTTTAAATTTGTTTTGAACATTTTTCCAGTAAACAATGAAACAAAATGCATGCAGCAATAATGACAAAACTGCCCAATTCAGAACATTTCCATTATAAAAGTCTACTCAAACTTCTACAATCCACCAGTATCAGTAAATATGCACAATCTCTGCAGAAGTAAGTCATCTAAATAATTCCACATTAAAGAGATCTGTAACTAATGAAGAGGTTGCTGCTAGCAAACAACATTATATTTCATTGTTTCATCTACAAATAAAATGCCTGTTGCCGTTGAGGAATAAATTGCCTATGTTACATTAAAAAAATGATAAGCTAGTAATATTGCAATAGGCAATGGATGGCAAACTGATAAGTTCACAGTTACTAGGTATCTCTGCCAAAGAGGACATTCTCAGGACTGCAGCATCTAGCCCCTTTAAAAGTACAACACAGTACAGTATCAGCAATGCATCTACATACCGTGGGAGTAGAACTCACAACCTTCTGCATCAAAAGCAAGTATTCAACCTGTTATGCTATTAACAATGCAAGCAGACTTAGCATAAGCAGCACTAAATTTCACTTGCCATGAAGCTCTCAGCTCCTTGCAAAATCCACTCGCCACTCAACTACATCTCTCTCAACTTTGCTGCACAAGAAATCTGGAAAAAGCCAAAATTTATTGGGTGGGGACAAAAGCCCCAAAACCAGGGACACATTTTAAACATTGCTTGTATAATCTTGCAAAGTTGCTAGAATAAAATGTTTTGTTACCACCATGCATTTCACTGCCAAGTCTTGAAACCAGGACCCTGTGCACTACAGTCAGAGCAACATACCACTATGCCAAATCAGTTGTTTCTTGTAAGACAGGAAAACTGAAACTTAAATGGCTGTCATTTAGTGAATTCAGTTCTCACCGTAGCTCTCAACCTCTTAGTACCAAACACCTGGACAAAACATATAATGGGGGAATACAGCCCCCAAACATATTCAGTGAATTCAGTTCTCACCATAGCTCTCAACCTTTTAGCACAAAAAAACTGAACAAAGCCAATAATGGAGGAATACAGCCCTAAAAATAGGGACACAGTTCAAATATTGATCTTATAAACTTAGAAAATTGCTAGAATAAAAGGCTTTGTGTTGCCATGTACTTTCTGAAGAATATAAAGTCTGAAATTCAAATGGCTGTCATTATTTAGTGAATTCAAAATCCAGAAAAACACAGATTTTATGAGGAACAGAACAAAACAAAAATATGAGGCAACGATCTGAATAGTTTTCACAAGTGGTGGTGGGTAGGGAATTCAGGCTCTTGCTACCTGCACCCAAGGTACAGGGTTTGACCCTGAGTTACTCTTTCTAGCCACCAGGTATATTTCCTGAGGTTTCTCTCTAGTCAGCAGGTATATTTAACTGGGGCACACACACACACACGCACACACGCACACACGCACACACACACAAACACACACACACACACACACACACACACACACACACACACACACACACACACACACAAAGTACCTGAGGTCGGAATTTCAGCAGCTTTATTCTACACAGTCCCATCTTCCTACAGCAGCAGCTTCATTTGAAATAATACAAAGTCCATTCTTCCCACGAGAGCAGCTATCCATACGTGCCCGCAGACATTGCAGTCCCATCCCCTTCCAGTCTATGCTTTTGTAACTGCATACACTTCTGGGCACCTGTACTCTGATGTCTTCTCTTCATAATCTGGACTGGTTAAACAGCAGTCCGGATTCCCGCATGCATGCGCAGAGTTCTGGGACTGGTTAAACAGCAGTCTGGATTCCAACATGTATGCACAGAGTTCTGGGACTCGCAGCTAATTATTGTATTTCTTTTTTCTTTTATTTTACAGCTGTGGGGGACTGCAGTCCTGCAGTCCAATAGCACAAGCTGCCCTTGTGCAATATAAAGTGTGAGAAAAGCAGCCTAATGGTTTATTTAGAGAGAGAGAGGGAGACAGGGGACAGAAACTGGTAGAAGTAAGGAAGTGAGTGAAGATGGGGGAGTAAGGAGGTGTAAAGTATGAAAAAGTACTTGTCCACATTTAAGAATATTGTTTATCATGCTGTTGAGCAAGAACAGAGGCAGCTTTTGGCTAGGAAGTCTTTCAAAATGGTTTTGAAGGATGGGAGGGAGGGTACTGATCTGATGGATACATGTAAGGAATTCCAGGCCTTAGCAACATAGTATGAGTATAGACAAAGTCCGACAGATTTGATAGGTTTGTGGACAGACAGGAGTTTTTGGTCATTGGATCATAATGACTGACTGAGAATACTGTTGTGCAGAATGTTATTTAGTGCTGGACAAGACTATGAATGCTGGTTAACTTTATAGGTGGTAAGAAGCTATGTATGTGTTAGCTGATGGGGTAGTTTAGCCAAATTAATCTTTTTAGTGCCATACAGTGGTAAGTTCTAAAGGTGTATTTGCTGCAAATTGTAGCAGCTTTGCTATAGCATTGTTCAGATTTTGATTTTTGTGATTTTTGTAGGCTAGTAAAGATGGGAGTGCTATAAATAAGTGTGGAGTGGAGAAAAGTACTGGCCAGTATAGTTTTAGTTGCATCAATGAGAAAGTTTTTGGCTCTGTAAAGCATTCTTATTTTTTGTTGAGTTTTTATGCAATTTTGTATATGCAGGTCAAATTTAAGATTATCATACACTGTCATTGATAATTATTTGCTATGAGAAGTGATTTCAGTGGTTGTATTATCAAGAGTGAAGACATTAAATTTTGTTTTTTCATGAGTGAAGGGATTTGAAGAAAATAGAAGTATTTTTTTTGAGGGTTGAGCATGAATTGTAAAAGGTATGGAAAGAGGTTGGAGTGCCATTTAACTGAGTGATACCTATTGGATAGATAGCTATTTGAACAACAGAAGGGTGGGCTGTGAAAGATCTAATGAGGACATTTGAAGTAAAAGTTTTCTGTGACAAACTGTGTTGAAGGCTTCAGACATGTCTGGAAATAAGGAGGAGACTAGTTTTCCATCATTCTTAGCTTTAGTAACAGTATCTATATAGGTTAGAAGTGCAGTGTTAGTACTGTGAAAAGGACCAAAGCCATGTTGTGTGGGGGATAGGAGTTCTTCCTTCAGGATACAGTTTAACATTCATTTTTTAATACATTTTTCAAGTATTTTGGAGAGTGGGGATATGCTTTCTATAGGTCTAGAGTTAGTAATGTCTGTTGAATTTCTTCATTTGTGCAGGGGGATAATGTGACTTTTTCCTTAGAGAGGGAACATGGGACTCCTGGACTGATCTATTTATAAAGACTGAGAGAGGATACAAATGCTATTGGCTGCTATTTTAATGTACTCACTTGGAAGGTCATCAGCTGAACTAATGCATGGTTTGAGTTTGTTTAAGAGTAGTTTATATAGAATGTGGCACAGGTGTGAAGGTGAAAATGGATGTGGTGATGTAGTAATCAATATGATGAACATAGGAGAGTTGCATAAGTTGAACTTACCATGTTAGTAGATGTTTGAATGATTACTGCTGTGGTAGCCACTCCCTCCCTCCATCCTCCTTGTTTATTGGTGTGATTTTTATGCCAGGGTCTGTACATTTATGTTTAGTTCTTCCTCCTGTAGTCCTTTCAGGGCTCAGCCTCCATATTTCCACTTGCAGGAAAGTTCTGAAGGGCTTTGCACCCAAACTTGTCTTTTATTCAGGTCAACTCGAGCTGCTTGATAGTTTGGGTGCCCTGAAACTTTGGAAGCTGACCAACTGTTATATCCTTGGCTGAATATAACTCATATAGCTAAAGAAATTGCAGGATTGATCATGCAGAACATCTACTGTTATGGTAAGTTCAACTTACACAAATGCAATTTCCCTCAACTCTGTGAATAGAAACACATGACAATAGTAATACTGACTATTCTCTCTGGTCTATGAATGGAAACAAATGACACAAGTTGTACTGATTATTCCCTCTACAATGTGAATGGAATCAGATGACACTAGTAATGTTGATTATCTCCATTTTGTGAATGTAAACAAATGGCAGTAGCACAACTGACTGTTCCCTCTAATCTGGAAATGGAAACAAATGACACTATTAATATTGACTGCTCCTTCTACTCTGCAAATGGAAACAGACAGAACTAGTGATGTAGACTGACTACTCCCTCTACTCCTTAAATGGAAACAAATGACACTAGCAGTACTAACTGCTCCAGCTATTGTTTTTGAATGAAAACACATTACACTAGTACTACTTGACAGTTCCCTGAACTCCATGAATAGAAACAAATAACACTAGTAATACTGACTGTTCCCTCTTGTCAATGAGTATAATAAGATAAACTAGTAATACTGACTATTCCTTGTAGTTTGAAAGGAAACAGATGACTTTAGCAATACTGACCGTTCCCTCTGTTTATGAATTAAAACAAATGACACTAGAACTACTGATTGTTCTCTCTGCTCTGTAAATGAAAACTGATGACACTAGTAATTCTGACTGTTCACAATAGTCTGTGAATTAGAAATGAAACACTGTGAGCACCCTGAAGTTTAATTAGCTTAAACTGTCAGACAATGGACAGGGTCCAACCATTCAGGTCAAAACAACTAGGAAAAATATGAAAGAATATCGTTTTGAGCTATTCGAGCTAAGCTAAAACACCAAGTACCAAATAATAGTAAAAAATTTATTGATTTTAATTTTAATTTATTTAATATTTGTTTACTAGGTGTTGTCCGTGGTGGAGCAGCAGTTAGCGTTGTTGCCTCACAGCAAGAGGTCCTCCGGTTCATTTCTCGGCTGGAGTGTATTTTGTGTGGAGTCTGCATGTCCTCCCTGTGGTTGTATGAGTTTTAAAGGCATGCAGGTAGGTGTGTGTGTGCCTTCTGTGAAGTTTGGGCGCCGGACTGGCAACTCAACACCATAAAAACTCCACTGCCAATCAATCTGCAGACCAGAGATCCACTGTGGCAACCCCTAACGGGAGAAGTCAAAAGACATTGCTAAGATTTGTTTACTGGAAAAGTCTGACTAGGACAGAGCCCATTTTCAGTGGAGGCCCAGGGAGAAATGCTCCAGACGCATGTCTTTGGAAAGTGGGAGAAAACTGGAGCACCCGGAGGAAACCCACGTGAACACAGGGAAGACATGCACACTCTGCAATGAAGTCACCCCAGTCAAAAATCGAACTAGAATTCCTCTTGCTGTGAGACAACAATGGTAACTGCTGCAACATTGGGTCACCCAAAATCTTATTGCGAGAGACCTTTGAAAAAACGGTGTGTTATAAGACTTATAAATGCACCAATGAGAATATAGTAATTGGTGTTCGTGTGTCTGGCGGTTTTTATAGATACATAAATGTGTACCATTAGGTGTTAACCATCTAATCAGCTATGTAGGCTAACTTGTATAAAACACATACTACACTATCCATTGTTTGTGTGATTGGATAGGGAAACTGCATACGAGAAATCAGGAAGTAAAATCTGACATGGACCCCTGTTACTATATGCTCATAGGTGCATTTATAAGTCTAATAGCACACCATTTTTTCAAAGTTCTGTCATTCAAGTTTTACTACTGAATTTTCAGCCTGCAAACACTCTATTCAGTCACACAGAAGGTGGAAGCAAGATAATCACCAGAATATTAAAACCACCTATATACTAATACATATAGTCTAAGAGATATTTAAGTTATTGTTTATGTTTCTATAAAATTAAATAGAATGTTGATTTTTTTCTTTGTTTTTGAAATATGTATAAACACAAGATTTATTTCTAGTTTCTTTGCATAACCACAGC